>NW_024070199.1:39118819-39160874 GCF_014754425.2 Oryx dammah
AAGACTTTCTGCCTTGGGTTCTCTACAAGTTCATGTACCTTGCCTTTAAAATGACAAAGCCAGGATAATCAGATCAGGATTTCACACCAAAAAAATTTTCACACCAGAAAAATTAAGAGGATTAGCCCTTAAAGATGCTAGAACTAATTTTTCAATAATTTTTATAGTATTGTAAAGCAAACAAAATATAATGATACAACACATTCACGTTTTTACCAATCCGATTAACACCTAAAATATTACAGACTTATCTGAGACCTCAATCCTGTTTCCCTTCCTTCTTGGAGGTAAAAATAAAACTCAGGATAGTGTTTTCCAGACCCATATGTGCATTTACACTTGTACAACCTTTACTAGTGTGGTATGGATTTGTGTTTCGAATTTTCTCAGAAAATTGGTGTCATACTGTATCAACTGAAGGTTTTGTTTTTATTGATCAACGTTATTTTTGTTTTGTTGTTGTTCAGTCACTAAGTCACGTCCCCATGAGCTGATCTCTGTTACACAGCACACTAGGCTTCCCTATCCTCCACTATCGCCCAGAGTTTGCTTAAACTCACGTTCATTGAGTCATTGATGCCATCCAACCATCTCATTGTCTGTCATCCCCTTCTCCTCTTGCCCTCAATTTTTCCCAGCATCAGGGGCTTTTCCAGTGAGTCAGTTCTTCACATCAGGTGGCCAAAGTATTGGAGCTTCAGCTTCAACATCAGTCCTTCCAATGAATATTCAGGACTGATTTCCTTTAGGATTGATTGGCTTGATCTTTTTGCGGTTTAAAGAACTCTCAAGAGTCTTCTCCAGCACCCAATTCGAAACCATCAAATCTTCGGCACTCAGCCTTCTTTATTATGGCCCAACTTTCACATCTGTACATGACTACTGAAAAAAGATCCATATAGCTTTGACTATATGGATCTTTTTGGCAAAGTGATGTCTCTACTTTTTAATATGCTGTCTAGGTTTATCATAGTTTTTCTTTCAAAGTGCAAGTGTCTTTCAATTTCATGGCTATAGTCACCTTCAGCAGTGATTTTGGAGCCCAAAAGTATAAAATCTGTCACTGTTTCCATTTTTTCCCCTTCTGTTTGCCGTGAAGTAATGGGACCAGATGTCATGATCTTAGTTTTTTGAATGTAAGTTTTAAGCCAGCTTTTTCACTCTTCTCTTTCACCTTCATCAAGTGGCTCATTAGTTCCTCTCCACTTTCTGCCGTTAAAATGCTATCATCTGCGTATTTGAGGTTGTTGATATTTCTCCTGTCACTCTTGATTCCAGCTTGTGAGTCATCCAGCCTGACATTTCACATAATGTCCTTTGCAGAAAAGTTAAATAAGCAGGATAAACAGCCTTGACGTACTCCTTTCCCAATTTTGAACTAGTCCATTGTTCCATGTCTGGTTCTAACTGTTGCTTCTTGTCCTGCTTACAGGTTTATCAGGAGACAGGTAAGGTCTGGTTTTTGCATTTCCTTAAGAATTTTCTATAGTTTGTTGTGATCCACACAGTCAAAGGCTTTAGCATAGTCAGTGAAGCAAAAGTAGATGTTTTTTTTTTGAAATTCCCTTGCTTTTTCTATGATCCAGGGGATGTTGGCAATTTGATCTCAGACTCCTCTGCCTTCTCTAAATCCAGCTTGTACATCTGGAAGTTCAGGTACTGCTGAAGCCTAGCTTGAAGGATTTTGAGCATTACCTTGCTAGTATGTGAAATGAGTGCAATTGTATGGTAATTTGAACATTTTTTGGCATTGCTTTTCTTTGGGATTGGAATGAAAAGTAACCTTTTCCAGTCCTGTGGCCACTGCTGAGTTTTCCAAATTTGCTGACATGGTGACAGCTGGAATTCCATCACCTCCACTAGCTTTGTTTGTGGTAACGCTCCAGGATGTCTGGCTCTAGGACAGTGTGGTTATCTGGGTCAATAAGACCTTTTTTGTATATTCTATGTATTCTTGCCACCTCTTAATCTCTTCTGCTTCTGTTAGGTCCTTGCCGTTCTGTCCTTTACTGTGAATGTCTTTGCATGAAATGTTCCCTTGCTATCTCCAATTTTCTTGAAGAGATCTCTAGCCTTTCCAATTCTCTTGTTTCCCTGTACTTCTTTGAATTGTTCATATAAGAAGGCTTTCTTATTTCTCCGGAACTCTGCATTCAGATGGATATATCCTTCCCTTTCTGCTTTGCCTTTTGCCTCTCTTCTCAGCTATTTGTCAGGACTCCTCAGCTTTGTCTTCTTGCATTTCTTTTCCTTGGGGATGGTTTTGGTCACCACCTCCTACAGAGTGTTATGAACCTCCATCCATAGTTCTTCAGGCATTCTGTCTAACATATCTAATCCCCTGAATCTATTCATCACCTCCACTGTATAGTTATAAGGGATTTGATTTAGGTCATACCTGAATGGCCTAGTGGTTTTCCATACTTTTTTCAATTTAACCCTGAATTTGTCAATAAGGAGCTGATGTTCTGAGCCATGGTTAGCTCCGGGTCTTGCTTTTCCTGACTGTATAGAGCTTCTCCATGTTTGGTGCAAAGAATATAATCAATCTGATTTCGGTATTGACCATCTGGTGCTGTCCGTGTGTTGAGCCGTCTCTTGTGTTGTTGGAAGACAGTGTTTGCTATGACCAGTGCATTCTCTTTGCAGAACTCTGTTAGCCTTCGCCCTACTGCATTTTGTACTCCAGGATCAAACTTGCCTGTTATTCCAAGTATCTCTTGACTTCCTACTTTTGCATTCCAGTCCACTAAGATAAAAAGGACATCTGTTTTTGGTGTTAGCTCTAGTTAATGGTGTTAGACCTGCTTTGGTGTTAGGTCTTGTAGGTCTTCATAGAACAGTTCAATTTCAGTTTCTTTGGCATTAGTGGTCAGGGCATAGACTTAGATTATTGTGATATTGAATGGTTTACCTTGGAAACGAGCCGAGATCATTCTGTCATTTTTGAGATTGCACCCAGTGCTGCATTTCAGATTCTTTGGGTTGACTATGAGGGCTCCTCCATTTCTACTAAGGGATTCTTGCCCACAGTAGTAGATATAAGGGTCATCAGAATTATATTTGCCCATTCCCATCCACTTTAGTTCTGGGCTTCCCTGATAGCTCAGCTGGTAAAGAAGCCACCTGCAATGCAGGAGACCCCGATTCGATTCCTGGGTTGGGAAGATCTGCTGGAGAAGGGATAGTCTATCCCATTCCAGTATTCTTGGGCTTCGTTTGTGGCTCAGCTGGTAGAGAATCTGCCTGCAATGCAGGAGACCTGGGTTCGATCCACTTTACTTCACTGATTCCTAAAATGGCGATGTTCACTCTTTCCATCACCTGTTTGACCACATCCAATTTACCTTGGTTCGTGGACCTAAGATTTCAGATTCCTATACAATATTGTTCTTTACAGCATCAGACTTTACTTTCACCACCAGACACATCCACAACTGAGTGACATTTCTGCTTTAGCCCAGCCTCTTCTTTCTGGAGCTGTTTCTCCACTATTCCCTCAGCATATGGGACACCTACCAAGCTGGGGGGCTCATCTGCCTTTTCATTGTGTTCATGGGGTTCTCCAGGCAAGAATACTGCAGTGGTTTGGGTTCCTTTCTCCCGTGGACCACATTTTGTCAGACCCTGACTAGGACTGACAGGCCATGCCATGTAGCAGAATGACATGTCCAGTGCCCTGGTTAATACACATGTATGAAATATGTAAATATATATATTTTTGTTTGTTTGTTTGTTTATAGGGCTTCCCTCATAACTCAGTCAGTTAATCATCTGCCTGCAATGCAGGAGACCTGGGTTCGATTCCTGGGTTGGGAAGATCCCTTGGAGAAGGAAATGGCAACCCACTCCAGTATTCTTGCCTGGAGAATTCCATGGACAGAGGAGCCTGGCAGGCTACAGTAGTCCATGGGGTCGCAAGAATCGGACACAACTTAAATCACCACCACCATATTTTTGTTTGAGTTTTTCTTTTGGCTGCATCATGCAACCTGCAGTATCTTAGTTTCCTGACTAGGGATTGAACTGATGCCCCTTGGAAGCTTGGAGTCTTAACCACTGAACCACCAGGGAAGTCCCTGAGTATATATATTAATTCATAGTTGATTCATTATTTCCTGCTGAAAAGTTCTTTGTATAATTCTGGTATTTTACTTGTCTATTCTCCTTACAACAAAGTAATGGCAATTAGATAATTCATCTTTTTTTTCATCTTTTTCTTACTGACACATTTGAATTCTTTTTATGTTATGAACACAGATCCCTTGCTTATCTGATTCTCTGATTACTTCTTTCACCTGGCGGCTTCTCTGTTCTCTTTGTTTACAGTATCTTTTCAAATACATGATTTTTACACATCAAAGACAAATATATATCTGTCTTATCTGTTCTGGTGAATGCATTTTAAATCTTCTGAAATCCTTCCAGATCCCAAGGTCATCTGTTAGTTTTTTATCTTTTTAAAAGAGTTTTAAAGATTGGCTTTTCACATTAGATGCTTAATCCCTGTGGTTTTATGTATTTGGTGCACCAGGTGGATAGCTCTTTGTCCCTGTGAACTTCTCGCTGGCAAAATGCACACTAGAATAGCCTTGGGAGCTTTTAAAAAAAAACAATTTCTGGGCCTCATCCCAGAACTGATAAAATCTTAATCCTTGAGGATAAAACTGAGACATTAGGACTTAAAAAAAAACAAAAATGCAACTCTTTCAGGTGGTTCTAACATGCAACCAGGGTTGAGAACTTTTGCTAGAAGGGCAGATCAAGGATAGAATTGGTGAGGTGTGGTATTACATCGTAAGCTCTCCTGGATATTGCCAGTGCTCTATAAAGTGATTATAACTATTTATGGTCCTTCCAGTAGGAGAGGTCCAATTGCTTCACATCTTTGAAAACACATGGCCATTATTATCCCAATTAAGCGATAAGGAAACCACACCCAGAGAGTTTAGGTGATCGGGCGCGTGTGTGCTTAGTTGCTTCAGTGATCTGCCTGCGTGCTTAATTGTGTCCAGCTCTTTGCAACCCTTTGGACTGTAGCCCGCCAGGCTCCTCCATCCATAGAGGTTGTGCAGGCGAGAATACTGGATCAGGTTGCCATTTCCTTCGCCAGAGGATCTTCCTGACCCAGGAATCGAACCCATGTTTCCTGTGTCTCCTGCACTGGAGACGGATTCTTTGCCACTGAGCCACCAGGGAAGCCCCTCAGTGATCTGAGCAGCAGAGGCAGCTGCGTCTCCACCACCTCTGACATCCTGCCTCTCGGCTTACACATACCGCTTCTATCCAATGTGCCTCGCTAGATTCCCTGGACAAGGACACTGGCAATATTTCTGAATCTGTATACACCCGGTTTGGCTCCTATTTGGACTCTAAATCCAACCTCAGTGTGGACAGATTCACCCTACAGCTAACTTCTCTTTAAATTCTGGAGTCAGTCGCTCCCATAAGCCCAAGCTTTCAAAACGCACAGAAACGTCAAATTAAGAAGGTAGGGGTCAGGAGGTGGTGGCTAGATATTAACCAATGATGTGCTCAGTCGTGTCTGACTCTGCAGCCGCACAGGCTGTAGCCCACCAGGTTGCTCTGCTCATGGAATTTTCCAGGCAAGAATAGTGACATGGGGTGCCATTTCCTCCTCCAGGGGATCTTCCTGACCCAAGGATCGATCCTGCTGCTCTTGCATCCCCTACATTTGGCAGGCAGACTCTTCATCACTAGCGCCACCTGGGAAGCCCGTTAACCAGTGAGTTACTCTTCAAATGCCTGTTGACAGTTTGTCAAGTTTACAAAAAATGTATGTATCCCTATCTCTGTGCCAAGGAGCAGGCAAAATGCTGGAACAGTTTCAGAAGCGTAAGGCAGGTTTTCTGCTCTTCGGAGCTCTGGGGGTTCTCATGCAAATGAGGCAAGGCTTATGCAGCTCAGTTTTAAATTATCAGTAGAGATTTTTAAGTGATATGATTTTAAAGAAGTGATTCCTGGACTTCCCTGGGGGTCCAGTGGTTAAGAAGCCGCCTGCCAATGCAGGGGACATGGGTTCGATCCCTGGCTTGGGAAGATGCCACATGTCTCAGAGCAACTAAGCCCGCATGCTGCAGCTACTCAAGCCTTGCGTCCTGAGGCTCATGCTCTGAGACGTGCGAAGCCACCACAGTGAGAAACCTGAGCACCGCACCTGGAGAAAGCCTGAGAGCAGCAAATAAATTTTTTTTTAAAAGGAAACCTAATTTTTTTTTAAAGTGCTAAACAGAAAAAAAGAAGTGATTGCTGTGAGCTAGATGTTGGGGACTAACTGACCCTGGAATTTCTTTCCTACTCTGCCTCTCTGAGGCTTTATGAGATAGGGAAAGCTTTATGGCAGAAGACTAAATAATAGAACCTTCTAGGTCATGGTA
Source organism: Oryx dammah (assembly GCF_014754425.2). Taxonomy (NCBI): domain Eukaryota; kingdom Metazoa; phylum Chordata; class Mammalia; order Artiodactyla; family Bovidae; genus Oryx; species Oryx dammah. The sequence continues at coordinate 39,125,218 of NW_024070199.1, forward strand.
GGCGGCCTCTGTGATCCTGGTGATCCTTGTCTCCTGTTATTCACGCCCTTGCATGGTCCCCTCCATGCTGAGTAGGGTTGACTTCTGTAGCCAGTTGGATGCTGTGGACAGGATACATTGAGACCTCTGAGCTAGGTCGTAAAAGGCAATGAAGCTTCTTCCTTGTTCTCTCTTGAACTGCTTGCCCTGTGGAAAGTGTGTGGTAAACACACTCAGGCAGCCCTATGGGGAGATCCTTGAGAGAAGCTGTGACTTCCTACTAACAGTCAGCACTGACTCAACATCCACGTGAGTAAGGCAGGGTGGGAGCAGATGCTCTGGCCCTAATCAACTTCAGATCAGCTGCATCATGTCTGAACTCATGACCACAGCCTCGTGGGAGACTTGGGGCCAGATCTACCCAGACAAGCTGCTCTTGAATTCCTGACCCACAGAAATAATGTGAGATAATAAATATGCGTCCTTTTTTTTTTTTAAGTTACTAAGCTTTGGTGTAATTTGTTTTGCAGCAATAGATAACTTGTACAATGGTTTTCTTATAGATAGGTGAGGTGAAGTCGCTCAGTCGTGTCCAACTCTTTGCGACCCCGTGGACTGTAACCTACTAGGCTTCTCTGTCCATGGGATTTTCCAGGCAAGAATACTGGAGTGGATTGCCATTTCCTTCTCCAGGGGATCTTCCCGACCCAGGGATTGAACCCAGGTCTCCCGCATTGATGGCAGACACTTTAACCTCTGAGCCACCAGGGAAGCCCTCTTATAGAAAATCCCCAGTCTAATAACAAGAAAACAATTCTAATTGCTCAAAAGCTTTTAATGATTGTTATTACTCCCACAAACTCTGAAAGAGGCAGATGGTGAAAGGGAAGTCTTAGAAAAGGTGAACTATTTCTTTAATTCAGAGGGATAGATGACAGGGATAAAAAGATATTTCAGATTTCAATGCACAGAACAGTACTTGCACTCTCAAGTTATAGCTATTTTAAAAACACTCTGGGGACTTCTCTGCTAACACCCCTTGTTCCCAGTGCAGAGGACCTGGGTTTGATTCCTGGCCAGGAAACTAAGATCCTGCATGCCACAACCAAGAGTTTTCACACCCCAGCTAAAAGTTCCCATGTAACTAAGACCTGGCACTGCCAAATAAATAAATATTTTAAAAAATGAAAACAGTCTGGCAACTCATTTAAGCCTTACAATGTTAGGTTTATAGATACATACATGGTATATGTGTGACTTAGAAAAAAGTTTTGCAGCTTCCTAAAGTACTAAAAATATGCTAGCTAGTACTCTACACACTCCTGTCATTACTGATCTGTTTTTCCCACTTTAATAAATGGTCACCATTCATTCCTAGAAAAAAGCATCAATTTGTGGGCAAATTCATGTTTGATAGTCTTTTCCCACTCCACACACAGAAAAGGGGGGGAGATTTAAAATTATTCAAAAAGAAAACAGAACCAAAACAAAAAAGAAACAAAAAGATAGTTTCTTAGGAGGAAAAGGGGACGACAGAGGATGAGATGGCTGGATGGCATCACCCACTCAATGGACGTGAGTTTGAGTGAACTCCGGGAGTTGGTGATGGACAGGGAGGCCTGGTGTGCTGCAGTTCACGGGGTCTCAAAGAGCTGGACATGACTGAGCGACTGAACTGAACTGATGGCAATTGTAACAAACACTGAAAACTGAGGGACTTCCATGATGGTCCAGTGGTTAGGACTTGGTGCTTTCACTGCAGAGGGCCCAGGTTCAATCCTTGGTCAGGGAACCAAGATCCTGCAAGCTGTGCAGCACATTCAAAAAATAAACTATAAATTAAAAAAAAATTTTTAAAGAAGATGTGGTACATATACACAATAGAATATTACACAGCCATAAAAAGGCCAAAAAATAGGTTTCAATGAGCTCGAAATCAAGGTGTCAACAGGCCTGAGTTTATTCTGAAGAGTCAAGGGGAAATCTGTTTCACACAGATGGGGCTGAGTTCAGGATCTTGACATGGGGAGATTATCTAGGATTCTGCAAACGAGTTGATGTGATCACAAGAGTCCTTATAAGGGAAAGGGGGAGATAGGTGACTCAGAGGAAATGCTATAGGCTGCCTGCATTCCTTGGCTCATGGCCCCTTCCTTCCTCTTTTTTCAAAGCCAGCAGTGTAGTATCTTCAAACCTCTTTCTTTCTGTGACATCTGCTCTTTCCGTTGTCAAGATCCTGAACTCAGTCCCACCTGTAAATTCCTTTTTGCCATGTAAAATAACATATTCACAGGTTCCTGGAATTAGAATGCAGACATCTCTATGGGCCATTATTCTGCTTGGCAGGGGTTGGGAGTGGGGTGTGCTCAGAACCACAGATGAGAAGCAGGATGAAAATGCGCTATGGTGAGTGTGCTGCAGAGCTCCAGGCTCAGACATTCAATGAAAGCCCCAGATTCATTCCTGGGGGGTCATGGGAACTAAAAGTCTCAAATTAGATGGGGGATGGAGCTGGACCCCTGCCCAAAGTTGTGTGCTGAACCAGGCCAGGCTAGGGGCTGCTGAACTAAATTGCTGCTGAAACCTGCCTGGGCTAAGATGTATAACAGGCTGCAAGTCCAGAGACTCGTCTTGCAGCCCAGGGAGTGAGCCAGGCTGCCTGCTGGCTTTGTGCCTGGATCTGTGTCCTCCTACATCACTCAGTGGGGCAGCTCAACCATCATAATGAGAGCCAGTTCTGAGCTAGAGCCTTGAGGATGTTAGGAAGGCAAATGCAAAAGCATAAGACCTAGAGGGTTGAGCATGGAAGGAGAGAGACAGGAGGAACATACAGACCCTGAACATGGCCCATAACCAACATTATGAAACCCTGAAAAGATGTAACACTACGGCAGTCAATAAACTCAGAAATTAGAATATGAGTTTTAGATGAGATTAGTCAATCAAATAATCTGACAAAGACTTTAAACTGAGCCTCTTTTGTTTTTCACTTTTTAAAATTATGTTTATTATCATTGTTTACCAACGGGGAGATGCAGGCTATTTACACCAGCAGCTGTAGGGGCAAGGGGAATGCACAGTTAGTTAGCAACCTGTATAGGATAGAAGACTTGGGCAAAAAGAAGACTTTCCAAAACAAAGGACAGTGGTGGGCTTCACTACACATTGAGCATGCCCAATTTGCCCAAAGGTAGACAAAATGGTTCCAGGGGAGTCCCAGGTCCTGTCTGAATTTGGGAGAAGGCTACCAACACTACAGTCTGGACTTTGTTGGGAAAATGGGAGTGTCCTTACTGTGGAGGCCATTGTCAGGAAGATCTTGCTGGAATGTCAAGGTCCAGGCTCGAAAAGGTGGTTCCTTTGCCAAGTGTATAATCATGATTTGAGAGGCCACGCCACCCCCAGAGAGAATCCAGATGAGTCTGGTACAAATTTCATCTGGAAAACAGGGCGAAATGTTGTCTTTGAAAGTCAGAGGGATGTGAAATGTTCAACCCTTCTCTATAGTCCCACTTTACAGTTTATCCACAGCTTATTAGTTTTTCCGTAGTAAAGTTTCTCAGGTCAAAAGTTCTGTTCTGTTCTCTTTCAGGGCATTCCGAAGACTCAGATGCTCTAGTCCACTGCGGCTCCAGGGAACAGTCCCATGAATTCTCAACTATGAGTTTATAGTTGGCAGAGAGGCAGAGAAACTGCCTCATTTGAAGACATCAAATCTTTTAAACAGGAAGATCCTCTTTTTACTCAGCAAGGATTTCTTTTTTAAATAGGTAAGAAGTGTACTTTATTCAGAAAGAAACACACTCCACAGACTGCGGGCCATCCCAGAGGGCGCGTGTGGCCTCTTGGCAAGGATTTTAATGAGAATCTACTCCGTACAAATCTTTGGCCGTATTGCATGAGATTTCATAATGCAGTACTTTTCCAGGACCTTTGAGGATAAACTGCAGGTTTGAAGTGACATTTTGTAGGGGCCCTAGAATCAGCCATCCTTTGTGACTCAGATGGCAAGAATCCTCCTGCAAAGTCGGAGACCCAGCTCAGATCCCTGGGTTGGGAAGATCTCCTGGAGAAGGAAATGGTTACTCACTGCAGAATTCCTGCCTGGACAGAGGAATCTGACAGACTATAATCCACGGGATCCCAAAGAGTCAGACACAACCGAGCGACTAACACTTACTAGAATCAGGACCTGAGTTCAAATCCTGCCCGCTCCCCAACCACCTCTTCTGGGTCCAAAGCTAGTTGGCTCATCTCTTTGAGACTCTGCCCACATTTGCAAAATGGAGATGATGCTAGTAACTACCATATTGTTGTAAGGATTAAGTAAGTAATGCCTAAAAAGTACTAAACCCCGTGCCTGACACAGGCAGTATCAGTAGATGTTAGTAATATAAAGCAAATACACATTGTCTGAGAAAGAGTTTATGGTGCTGATAAGCTGAAAAGTTGCAAAGAAAGGGCACAATGTGACAGAAGTGTGAAGTCAGAAATCTGAAGGTAAAGTCAGTCAGAAAGCCTTCAGACCAGAGGAAGGACATCTCAACAGCAGTAGAAAAGGACCTGGGGTTATACCTTTGGAGTATTTGAATATGTGAATCTTTTATTCTGAGAAGCCCTCAGTTAACGGCTTTGTGTATCACTCCTGTCTGGTCTTCACTGACCATGGGAGGAAGCAGACAAAAGCTAACCAGTTCAGTTCACGTGGAGATATGTTAAACGTGTTAAAAACATCAAGTACGCATAGTAGCGTTAGTCGCTCAGTTGTGTCCGACTCTTTGCGACCCCACAAACTGTAGCCCTCCAGGCTCCTCTGTCCATGGGATTCTTCAGGCAAGAACACTGGAGTGGATTGCCATTCCCTTCTCCAGGGGATCTTCCCAACCCAGGGATCGAACCCAGTTCTCCTGCATTGCAGGCAGATTCCTTACCATCTGAGCTCCAGGGAAGATCCAACATGTACTGAACCAAATTAAAACTACTCTGAGAATAAGGAGGGGGAGGTGTTTCAGTGTTTCATTTTAATTTTTCATTTAATTTTTATTTTATATTGGACTATAGTTGATTTACAATGTTGTGTTAGTTTCAGGTACACAGCAAAGTGATTCAGTTATATACATAAACAAATATCCATTCTTTTTCAGTTCCTTTTCCCATTTAGATTATTATAGCATATTGAGTAGAGTTCCCACACTATACAGCAGGTCCTTGTTGATTATCTATTTTATACCTAGTCGTATGTATATGTTAATCCCTAATATATTCCTCCTTCTACTTTTCCCCTTTGGTAACCGTAAGTTTGTTTTCTATGTCCGTGCGTCTGTTTCTGTTTTGTAAATAAGTTCATTTGTATCTTTTTTCTTTTTAATTTATTTTTGGCCACGCTGGGTCTCCGTGGCTGTGTGCGGGCTTTCTCTGGCTGCAGCGCTTCGGGATCTAGAGTGTGGGCTGAGTAGCTGTGGCACCTGGGCTCAGTTGCTCTGAGGCCTGTGGGGTCCTCCTGGACCGAGGATCGAACCCATGTCCCCTATGATATTTGTCTTTCTCTGTCTGACTTACTAGCCTTTCATTTTAAAATAACATTTCATCTACGTATTGTCCTAGTTATTTAGTCACTGAGTCATGTCCGACTCTCTGCGACCCCATGTAACTGCAGCCTGCCAGGCTCCTCTGTCCTCCACTATCTCATGGAATTTGCACAAATTCAAGTCCACTGAGTTGGTGATGCTATGTAACCTATTTATAATTGTTAACCTAGCTAACCTATGTCTAATTTAAAATAGAATATTTGATAATTACTACTACAAAGTTTAGCCTTCTCCCTCCCACACTCTATGGAATGCTGCCCCTTTGAACATGTACTGCTAATCTCTAAATGATTATCAATGAGAAACATCCTTCTACTTGGTTCTGCCTGAAGGATTTAACCAGGATGTCCCCAAAACAGAAGAGGCAAACAAAAGAATATGGAAAAGTGTTCAACTTTACTGATAATAAAAGAAACATGTATTAAATACAAGCTCTTATTTTAATTCAATTAGTGAAGACTTTCAGTATAACAATGACTAACATAGGCAAGGCCCTGGCAGAATGAATCCTTTCAGGAATTTCCAGTGAGAAACAACAACAACAAAAACTGTTTTGTTCTCAAGCTCAACAAGGAAATACTAACTGACATGTGCCACTCACAGGAAGCAATTTCATAGGCAGTAAAAGTGAGACCCGTGGAGAGGTGACATGGTGAAATACACACCCACACAAGTGACGAAAGAATATGAGGTGGTTAGGAATGGTTTTTCCAGTGGTCATGTATGGATGTGAGAGTTGGACTATAAAGAAAACTGAGCAATGAAGAACTGACGCTTTTGAACTGTGGTGTTAGAGAAGACTCTTGAGAGTCCCTTGGACTGCAAGGAGATCAAACTAGCCAATCCTAAAGGAGATCAGTCCTGAATATTCATTGGAAGGACTGATGCTGAAGCTGAAACTCCAATACTTTGGCCACCTGATGCAAAGAACTGACTCACTGGAAAAGACCCTGATGCTGGGAAAGATTGAAGGCAGGAGGAGAAGGGGACGACAGAGGATGAGATGGTTGGATGGCATCACTGACTCAATGGACATGAGTTTGAGCAAGCTCCAGGAGCTGGTGATAGACAGGGAAGCCTGGCGTGCTGTAGTCCATGGGGTCGCAAAGAGTTGGACACGCCTGAGCGACTAAACTGAACTGAAGGGTGCCACGATTACAGTTGTGCCTAAAAAATACCCAGAAGGAGTCATGGGAAGAAACACAGCCACAGTGTGACGGGGTAGTGAGATTAATGATCACTTTCTATTTCTGTTTGTCTCAAAGGTCCTATAATGAATGTGCCCTATTTGTAAATATTTTCTTTTACTTTATAGTTTATCTTACAAATCACAGCTTTCAAGGTGACAAAAACTCAGGTTGCAGGAATAGTAGAATGACTATACCATTTCCTGAAAGATTCTAGAACATTCCTAACAGCCTACCTGGTGAAAAAGGGTTTGTGAGTAATATGTACATATCTTTGGGAAAATATGTACTAACCCACCAGAGCTTCTTAGTATAGCAGAAACTTTATAATCCTTAAAGTTTTTTCTTTTTTTAAAAAAATTCATTCATTTGGCTGCATCAGGTCTTAGTTGGGATCTTTCCTTGTGCAGGCTTAGTGGCTCTGCAGCATGTGGGATCTTAAGTTTCCTGACCAGGGATTGAACCCATGTCCCCTGCTTTGCAATGTGGATGCTTAACCACAGGATCGCCAGGAAAGTTCAAACAGTTTTTTGTTTTTGGTTTTTTTTCTTATTTCACCCTCTCCCCCTGGTTCAACTTTTCTGAGGAAATGAGATTTTCAGGCATAACTTCAAGTTCTGGAGAGACGTCATGGCACAAACCCCTTTCCCTGGTTTCCTGTTTCCTGCCTATAGGTAGAAATTCCCTGGGCTCCTACTTTATTCAAGAACACACACAGTGCCTAGGGAGTGTCCTGAATGCCCCTACTCTCTGGGAAGAGGCCTAGATTCACTTTTATTTGGCTCTTTGAAAAAAAGAGGCACAGTCTACAAGAGGGAGCAAAATGGGTCATTATTGAGAAAACAGAATATAGGTACAGTCTTATGACCGAAAGGTATTGGGAATCATACTCTGACTTGTATATACCCAGTAAATCTTGCAAGAGGATGAAGTTTGTTTTTTTCTTTTTTTAAGTATGTCTTTTTTTCAGATAATATAATATAAGAGGCAGATAAAGTGAAGACTGCCAGTTGCTGTCAGGAACACGTTGCTTGTTAAAACTGGAATCTTGGGACTTCCTTAGGGAGTCCAGTGGCTAAAAAGATCCCACATGCCACAATTAAGACCTGGTGCAGCTAAATAAATAAAGGAATAAACATGTTAAAAAGAAAAAGCTGGAGGGATTTCCCTGGTGGTCTGGTGGTAAGACTCAGTGCAGGGGTCATAGGTCCCCTCCCTGGTGAGGGAACTAAGATCCCACATACCATGTAGTACAGTAAAACAAAACCAAAAAAAGCTAGAATCTTGTTTAAAGAGAAGAAAAGAAAAGCCAGCATTATCTGAGTGACTATTGCTAATAGTCATACAATGTCCTTTAAAACTGTACACAGGGATTAGTCCCTTTGCCAAAGAGCCACTGAGTAAATAAAAACAAGAATTCCAGTGTCTTGGTTTCTCCTGGGGATGATTTTTGTTGTTTTTCAGTCACTCAGTCATGTCCGACTCTTTGCTACCCCACGGGCTGCAGTAAGTACACCAGGCTTCCCTGTCCTTCACTATGTCCCGGAGTTTGCTCAAACTCATGTCCTTTGAGTCAGTGATGCCATCCAATCATAATCCAATCATATTATCCTCTGTCACCCCCTTCTCCTCCTGCCCTCAATCTTTCCCAGCATCAGAATCTTTTCCAATGAATCAGCTCTTTGCATCAGGTGGCCAAGGTATTGGAGCTTCAGTTTCAGCATCAGTTCTTCCAATGAATGCTCAGGGTTTATGATGACCTCTCCCTTAACTGTGCTCTCTGAATTTGCTGATTCTGAGCACACTGACTCATGAGCCCACACAGCAGCTGCCTACACCATCCTGTAGGATTTAACCTACCTCTTACTGGTCCAGCAGGTTAACATTCACAGAAGGGAAATTTTTCTCTCTTTCCCACCCCCCATTTGACTCCTAAGCCTCCAGAATGTTTCATCATCTAGAACTCCAAGTTACAAATCTCCTAGGAAGTTCTTTGCAAGTTCAGCTTTAGAAGACCTACTTTCCCACTCTCACTATTTTCTCTAGCAGTTCGGAAATGTGTTAAACTTCCAGCATCTCTTGAGGGGAGCCAGTCACAGGCAGAAGAATTCTTTTGTAGAGGAACTTCGGTCACATTGGCTAGTTCCTTAAGGCAGTGGTTTCCAAGGCTGATATGTAGGCTGGGTTTGGTGAGTGACAAGGATTCTACTGATTTGGGCAAAATGATAAAAATAAGAACAAGGCAAGTGTTTTTCAAAAAGGAATTTATCTAGCTGTGATGGATTCTGTGATGGATTGCATACTCTTCTATTTTTTGACTTAAAATGTCTTTTATAATAGTGAAGTGAAGTGAAGTCGCTCAGTCGTGTCCGACTCTTTGCGACCCCATGGACTGTAGCCTACCAGGCCCCTCAGTCCACAGAATTTTCCAGGCAAGAGTACTGGAGTGGGTTGCCATTTCCTTCTCCAATTATAATAGTAGGGTCATAATAAGTGATAGATTTTCTTAAAAGACATGCGTATTTGCTCAGTAAAATCAATACAATGTACATTTTTTTGTTAATTTACAAATTTTGTGAAATCCAAAAGTCCAGAGAACAATTGCTCTCATAGATTTCATCAGAGATTTAATATGAGATAATGGTATTTAATGAGACTTAATAGCATTTCATTCCAATGAGGAAAGTTCTGAATAATCTGTCTTCTTACACTCAAGAAGTCAACCTACTTGGAAGTAACCACGGTGTCCTTCAGTAGATGAATAGATAAATAATAGATAAAGTCCATTTTCTGTGGTCCAACGGAAAATGGAATATTATTCAGTACTAAAAAGAAATGACCTATCAGGGCATGAAAAGACATGGAGGAAACTTAAATGCATATTATGAGCTGAAAGAAGCCAGTCTGGAAAGTCTGTGTATTCTGGTATTCCAACTATATGACATTCTGGTAAAGGCAAAACTTTGAAGGTGATAAAAATAATCGTGGTTGTCAGGGGGTGTAGGCAGGGGTAATGACTAGGCAAAGTGTGAGGATTCTTAGTACGCAGTTTGATATGTATCATTTTGATACATATCATTACAATTTTAGCTAACCCCACAGCACCAAGAGCGAACCCTAATGTCTAAGCTATAGACTTCTAAGCTTAGAAGTCTTTAGAAGTCTATAGACTTCTTTTTTTTTCTATAGACTTCTTTTTTAAATATAGAAGTCTATAGACTTCTGGTGACAATGATATGTCAGTGTAAGTTCATTAATTATAATAAGTGGATCATTTGATCAGGGATATTAATAACTGGGAAGGCTAAGCATGTGGAGGGGCAGAAGGCATATGGGAAATCTCTCTATTTTTCACTCAAGTTTGTTCTGAACCTTAAAATTCACTTAAGAATAAAGTCTTTTTTAAAAAAAGTCAACCTCCCAAGCAAAATTAATGATTAGTTAGAGCCGCCGTGGTGGAGCAGAGATCTCTGGCCAAGACCAAAACATCAGTTTCTTAAGCCTAAAGCTTTAGATCTTCAGAGATCACCTCTCATATAGCTGAGAAAGTTGACTTTGATGCTTTCTAGTCCTGGGCCTACCACTAACTGGACATATAACCTTGAACTAGCCACTTACCAGTCTGGTCCATTTCCTCAGGCTGCAAAGAGCCCTTTCCAGATCTGAAATTCTTTAACTTAATAAGTTAATGATCTGCAAGTTCAACATATTAAGAAAAACGGAGGGTTCCTCCTGGGTAAGGGGTCAACGCTGGGGAAATTCTCACTAATTATAGAAAGCAGCAGTATACTCAGTGAAACTAAAAACTGGAAACACACAATTTTTCTTATTGCCCTAAATGGTCGTGACTTGTAAGTTGTTATTCTAGAATGGTTTGGTATTGAGAGAAAAACTAAGAAGATATTCCTCCCATCCCCTCCCCTCTCCCCATTCACTGACTTCTAGTAAGTGAGAAATCCCATGGACAGAGGGTCCTCTCAGGTTACATTCCATGGGGCCACAAAGAGTCAGACATGCACAAATGTTAAGTGTGTGCATTCCATAGGGTCACAAAGAGTCAGACATGCACAAATGTTAAGTCGCTCAGTCGTGTCCAGCTCTTTGCAACCCCATGGACTGTAGCCTGCCAGGCTCCTCTGTCCATGGGATTCTCCAGGCAAGAATACTGCAGTGGGTTGCCATGCCTTCCTTCAGGGGAACTTCCCGACTCAAGGATGGAACCTGTATCTTCTGTGTGTCCTGCATTGCAGGCGGATTCTTTACCACTGAGCCACCTGGTAATCCTGAAGAGTCAGACAGGATTTAGCAACTAAAACAAAATAAGTGAGGCATTGTTCTCAAAGGGCAGTTGATCCAAATGCAGTCACTGCCTCTTAATGGACACACAGTGTGGGGCTTATCTCTAGAAGCAGAGATTTCAACTCAGTTGCCCAGCAGCTGCAAGAATCGTTAAGGCTGGAGGGGCCTTAAACAGCTGGCTGTTTCACTTCCTTTACTTTGTGATGGGGATGTTGATACTTGAAGTCACATGGTGGGGCCCAGGGTTTTTTGTCTCAAGTCCAGGGACCATCCGCCTGCATCACATGGCAGCTTCATAGGGCTGCACAAACTCTGCCTATTTCTGTAAACATCTTGAGTGTTGGGGAACTACCTTTGGCAGGAAAAGAAAGATACCTCTCCATGTCAATTGGTCTCCCACTGGAACAGGAAGAGGATGCCTCAGACACAGCCGTGTGACCTGTGGACCTGAAAAATATTCACAACCTAAAAGTTGAGAGTTATGTTTATTCAGTGGGAATTTTTAGGACTTCAGATCCAGGAGACAGCATCTCAAGTAGCCCTAAGAGAACTGCTCTGAGGAGGCAAGGGAGGAGCCAGGTTGCATAGAAGTTCTGAAGAAAAGGGCAGTAGTCTGAACATCAAAAGATTGTTGTGAATTAAAGGAAAACCAACCTGCTAATGCAGGAGATGCAGAAGATTCAAGTTCGATCCCTGGGTAGGGAAGATCCCCCGAAGGAGGAAATGGCAACCCGCTCTAGTATTCTTCCCTGGGAAATCCCATGGTCAGAGGAACCTGACAGCTACAGTCCATGGGGTTGCAAAGAGTCAGATGCAACAGAGCACACACACACACACACACACACACACACACACACACACACAAAGCAGCAAAATACCGATAAGTTAAATTCCTCAAGTTAAGGAATTTAGTGCTTTCTTATGTATGGGAAAAATCAAGGGTTTCTGTTGGAGAAGGAAATGGCAACCCACTCCAGTATTCTTGCCTGGAGAATCCCATGGACAGAGGAGCCTGGTGGGCTATAGTCCATGAAGTCACAAAGAGATGGACACGACTGACCAACTAACACACACACACACACACACACACGAGTCTCTGTTCACTTAACTCATTCCTGGGCTATGCACCTATGTAGGATATTCCCTATATGTCACCTATCTGGGGCCAGTAAGCTGTGTTTTCCCATCCTGAGTTTCCTCAGGGCTCACCATGGGGAGTGACTGCAGTCTGGTGGCTGCTAGATGGCAGGTATTCTTTCCTTCCTGAGTTCCCTCAGGACTCACCAGCTTACCATCCATAATGGTTGCAACTGCTGATGACTGTGACATCCTTTGTTTACTGATATGGCAGGAATTATCCCATTTCTCAGGCCTGATAAGGCTAACACAGAGGGAGAAGGTCATGGAACATGAAGGCAGAGATGGGATGTGCCAGGATGCCTGGCAAACCACCAGACACTAGGAGAGCAGCAGGTAACAGCTTCTCCCTCAAAGCCCTGAGAAGGGGCCAATGCTGCCAACCCCATCGTGAACTTCAGGCCTCCAGAATGATGAGACAATACATTTTTGCCATTTAAGCCACTCAGTTTGTGGTTCTTTGTTATGGCAGTGCTAGCAAATTCATAACAGATTTTGCAGAGCTTTCTCCATCAAACACCTTCCGGCTGTCAAATAGACTTTGATTTTGCAGGACCAGATGAAGCTGCCTTTTCTCCAAAGTATCCAATGACTGAAATTTCAAAACATGGAAAAGTCGTGTGTACTTAGAATTTCAGAATCATTCATTGCAGGACTTCCCTGGTGGCCCAGTGGCTACCAAGTGCTACCAGGCCCAGCACTCCCAATCCAGAGGCTTGGGTTCGATCCATGGTCAGGAAACTAACTAGGGTTAGGGTTAGGGTTAGGGTTCGAATGCCTCAACCAAGAGTTTGAATGCCTCAACTAAAGAGCCTGCGTGCCGCAATGAAGATCAAAGATCCCATATGCTGAAACTAAGACACGGAGCAGCCCAATAAAGAAATAAAAATAAATATTTTCTAGAAAAGAATTATTAGTTGGAAGGAACATAGTCTAATGACAGAAAGAGTAGGAATCCTCTACAGTATCTCCTTCAGCCAGGGACAGAAAAGAATGCTGTATCCCAGGATGCCCCTGGTGGTCCAGTGGTTAGGAATCCATCTGGCAATATAGCAGACACAGATTCGATATGTGGGAAGATCCCACATATCTCAGAGCAACTGAGCCAGTGAGCAATAACTACTGAGCCCAATCTCTAGAGCCAGTGCTCCACAATAAAAGAGCCCCCCGCAATGAGAAACCCACACACTGCAATGAAGAGTAACTCCCACTTTCCACAACTAGAGAAAGCCGGCGCACAGCAACAAAGACCCAGCACAGCCAAAAGAAAGAAAGAGAACTCGCTCAGTCGTGTCCAACTCTTCGCGACCCCTTGGACTGTAGCTGACCAGGCTCCTCCATCCATTGGATTTTCCAGACAAGAATAGTGGTGTGGGTCGCCATTTCCTTCTCCAGGGAATCTTCCGGATCAAAAATAATAAATAAGTAAAATTAAAAGAAAAAAAAAAAGACTTCTGTATCCCTAGGGCACAAAAAAGTTAGGACAGTCCAGATATTCTGTAATAGTATAGAGATGTAGCCTTAGAACTCAGCAAAGGATTAGCACACTCAACCACCTTCCATACTTGAAGCTACAGAGGAGCTCCTTATGAACCTTAAATGAGGTAACCGGGGTTGCCATCCATGAGCTTGACTCCACGATCATGTATAAAAGACTAAAGCAGAGACAAGCAAAGTGCCCTGAGCAAAGCAAGAGGAACAGCAGGAAGAAAACGCTTCCCGTCCAAGGGCTATACGGGGAAGGATGAGTTGTAGTCACCAACTTTAAGCAGTTCCTGTTCCAAAGTGGTATTTTTCCAGCTAGGATGGTTTACTCGGGATCAGCAGAGAATTGCAATTTAGGGTCAGCCACCGTGGTGAGTTATATGCAAGTCCCCACGTGGCAAGGGAAAGGAGATAATTTTTTATGGAGAAGAAAAGGAAGTTGGGGGGTTTCCCTGGTGGCTCAGTCAGTAAAGAATCCTCCTGCAATGCAGGAGACCTGGGTTTGATCCCTGGGTCTAGAAATTTCCCCTAGAGAAAGAAATGGCAACGGGTGCTCCAGTATTCTTGCCTGGGAGGAGTCTTTTCTTTCTGTTGGGCTCCGCTGTTCTTGCAGGGTGTGAGAGCTCCCCCTGCTGGTCTCCCAACTCTATTTAACTGCTGCTACTGCTGCTGCTAAGTCACTTCAGTCGTGTCCGACTGTTCGCGACCCCATGGACTGCAGCCTACCAGGCTCCCCCGTCCATGGAATTTTCCAGGCAAGAGTACTGGAGTGGGGTGCTCAAGTCGGACACGACTGAGCGACTTCACTTTAACTTTTCACTTTCATGGTGAGCTTTATTCTTTACTGCATGAGGATCAAGAAGCATTCTTTTACTAAATTTCCTTTGCATACTTCCTAGTTCATATAAATGAGTGTCTCAGCCATTATGATCAGAGGGTAACAACAAAAAGAGTGATTCTTGAGACTTCAATATATAGGCCGCCCAAATAAAACACAATTGTGGAGAACTTTGGCTACCAGCTGTGATGGAACTAGTACAGAATAAGCCCTCCTATGATAAACAACAGTAAAGCTGGAGTGAAAAATATGAGCAACTCTTTTTAGGCATTAGACCACAGGAGGAGGCAGACTGTTGTCCTGAAGAGAAGGGACACACCTGGGGTTGAGCCCCAGGACCACTGTCTTCCTGGGGTGCGGCCAGCTGGCACCTTAAGTAGCTGAGGAAACAGATATCACATCTAGGAGCAGGTGGAGTGACTGGAATTTCAGAGCATGGGCAGACATTTGTGTGGTCCTCTACAAGGTAGGGAAGATGTGGAGCAAGTGAAATTAGAATCAGTTGTGTGTGGAAGGGTGAAATGGTGCAACCACTCTGGAAAATTGTATTTTATAAAGTTATACATACACTGGCTATATGCCTCAGCATTTTCATAATAACAGACATATGGAAAGAGTCGTATCCCAGTATCCCCATCAGCAGAATTAATTAAGATTGCAAAATATTCATAAGTAGTATTAATACTTTTAATATAGCAGTAGTAAGAATGAAGGAACTAGAGCCACAAATAACAGCATGGATGAATCTCACATAATATTGAGCAAAAGATGCCAGACACAAGAGCAAACTGTATAACACTTTTTTTTTTAAACACAAACTTTTATTTTTTAAAAAACAAAAATTATGTTGAGAGATGCATGTGCTTTGGTGGTAAACCTATACAGTAGTCCCCCTTATCTGTGGGGGATAGTTTCCAAGACCACCAGTGAATGTCTAAAATCTCAGACAGTACCATAGTATATACCAGGTTTTTTCCTACACATACATACCTATGATAAAGATTAAATTATAAATTAAGCACAGTAACAGATTGACAACAATAATAGTAGAACAATTATAGCAATCTATTGTAATAAAAGCTATATGAATATGGTCTTTCTCTCTCAAAATATCTTATTGTACAAATGTAATGCCTTTTCCATCATAACTAAGCAGTTCTCAGGCACTGTAGGCTGAAACATTTACAGTTTGAGGTGTAACAGCAAACTAGCACGAGTTTCTTTCTCCTTCTTCACAATTTCACAGATAGAAGAGTCATTCTTACCAAAGATCTTAGTAACCTGTGTATTTTTTTTTATTAAGAACTTTCACATTTTCACTTAAAGGAAGCACTTTATGGCTTTTCTTTGTCATATCTGAATCGCCAGCATCACTACTCTGGTGCCTTGAGGGCATTATTAAGTAAAATTAGGGCCACTTGAACATTGAGCACTTTGATGCCTGGACAATTAATCCAATAAACCAAGACAGTAAGTAGCTAAATGGGTGGGGTACACTGGAAAGGGATGAATCTTGGCACCAGCTGGATACAGCAGGTGGTGTGAGATTTCAACACCCCACTCTGAACACAGAACAATTTAAAACTTATGAATTATTTACTTCTGGAATTTTCCATGTAATATTTTTAGACTGCATCTGACCCCAAATAGCTGAGATCTTGTAAAATGAAACCATGAATAAGGAGAGACTACTGTATAAGCAATCAATGATTACCATACTTTTTTTTTTTTAAGGCTTTACTTTGGGAAAGGGAGCAAGTGGGCTTTCGGGAGGCTAGCGAAGCTCTATTTCTTAACCTGGGAGGTGTTTTTTAAGGAATGATTTTGACAAACTAAAAAGCTGTATATCTCTGTTTTGTGCCTTTTTCTAGATGTGTGCTCTATTTCACAATTAAACTGTTGGAAGGGAGGAATGAAGGGATATCCTCACTCAGGATAATTTTAGGGGTCCAAGAAGGCAGGATCTGCCCCCCAGGTCCATACACCACCCGCAGCATGAAGCCCCAGCCTGGGTAGCGCGTCCTTCGCTGGTCGCCAGATCCTCTGGCACAAACTGTCTAGAAAGTAAAATGCCTAGAACGGCGCAGCGGCTTCTAATCACCTGCGCCTGCGCAGAGGGGCCTGCGGCAGACTCGGTTACGCCTGCGCAATCTGCGCTGCTGGGCTTTAACTCTTGTCCAGGGGGAGCTGGAGCAAGGGGATCATTGGCAGCTAGCCTGTGGGCAGAGTATTAATACTTGGCCAGGAGGTGCAGTTGCATGTCCGCTGAACCGAGTTGCAGCCTACTAAAGGGGTACCCATGTTTAGTTCCAGAAATGTTCTAACTTGTACTGTGCTTAGTCACTGTCGTGTCCAACTCTTTGCGACCTCATGGACTGTAGCCCGCCAGGCTCCTCTGTCCATGGGGATTCTCCTGGCAAGAATACTAGAGTGGGTTGCCATGCCCTTCTCCATGGGCTCTTCCCAATCCAGGGGTGGAAGCCAGGTCTCGTGAATTGCAGGCGGATTCTTTACTGTTTGAGCCACCAGGATTCTAAAATAGGGATCAGCAAACTTCTATAGAGGATTGACAGTAAATAGTTTAGGCTTTGTGAGCCACGAGGCAAAATCTCCTATATTACACAGGTACTTTAGTAAGGAAAGAAAAACATCTACAGCTTTAAAAATTGATGTAATTCAATATAAAGCAATAATGATTAAAATTTTTAAGGGAATAGCCCTACTAATTAAAACAGAATTGTAGTTTGAGGCTGGGACGTGGAGGATAATATTTTCTTAATTGTGGCTCATAGTTAAGTTTGAGCGAATGCCAGGAGATAGTGAAGGACAGGGAAGCCTGGAGTGCTGCAGTCCATGGGGTCACAAAGAGTTGGACACGACTGAATGGCTGGACAACGATAATCATTAAAACTCAAATATGATGTTCATCTGTAAATGCAGATCTGCAGTGAGATTTTTACCCACTTCCTTTTTAAAGTGTCTTTTCACACAGATATGTAATGCCAGATATTGATAATTTGAGATGATTTCAGTTGACCATATTCATCACCAGAAAATGGGCTTCCCTAGTGGCTCAGTTCCCTAGGTTGGTAGGTGCTCGATATGCTACTGGAGATCAGTGGAAAATAACTCCAGAAAGAATGAAGGGACGGAGCCCAAGCAAAAGCAACACCCAGTTGTGGATGTGACTGCTGGTAGAAGCAAGGTCTGATGCTATAAAGAGCAATATTGCATAGGAACCTGGAATGTTAGGTCCATGAAGCAAGGCAAATTGGAAGTGGTCAAACAGGAGATGGCAAGAGTGAACGTTGACAATCTAGGAATCAGCAAACTAAAATAAGCAATAAGCAAACTCCATTTACAAATTCAGACTTAAATTGAAGAAAGTGGGGAAAACCACTAGACCATTCAGGTATGACCTAAATCAAATCCCTTATGATTATAAAATGGAAGTGAGAAATAGATTTAAGGGACTAGATCTGATAGACAGAGTGCCTGATGAACTATGGACAGAGGTTCGTGACACTCCCTGTACAGGAGACAGGGATCAAGACCATTCCCAAGAAAAAGAAATGCAAAAAAGCAAAATGGCTGTCTGAGGAGGCCTTACAAATAGCTGTGAAAAGAAGAGAAGTGAAAAGCAAAGGAAAAAAGGAAAGATATACCCTTTGAATGCAGAGTTCCAAAGAATAGAAAGGAGAGAGATTAGAAAGCCTTGCTCAGTGATCAGTGCAAAGAAATATAGGAAAATAATAGAATGGGAAAGACTAGAGATCTCTTCAAGAAAATTAGAGATACCAAGGAACATTTCATACAAAGATGGGCTCAATAAAGGACAGAAATGGTATGGACCTAACAGAAGCAAAAGATATTAAGAAGAGGTGGCAAGAACACACAGAAGAACTGTACAAAAAAGAGCTTCACGACCCAGATAATCACGATGGTGTGATCACTCACCTAGAGCCAAACATCCTGGAATGTGAAGTCAGGTGGGCCTTAGGAAGCATCACTACAAACAAAGCTAGTGGAGGTGATGAAATTCCAGTTGAGCTATTTCAAATCCTAAAAGATGATGCTGTGAAAGTGCTGTAGTCAATATGCCAGCAAATTTGGAAAACTCAGCTGTGGCCATGGGACTGGAAAAGGTCAGTTTTCATTCCAATCCCAAAGAAAGGCAATGCCAAAGAATGCTCAGACTACCACACAATTGCACTCACCTCACACGCTAGCAAGTAATGCTCAAAATTCTCCAAGCCAGGCTTCAGCAATACGTGAACCGTGAACTTCCAGATGTTCAAGCTGGTTTTAGAAAAGGCAGAGGAACCAGAGATCAAATTGCTAACATCTGCTGGATTATCAAAAAAGCAAGAGAGTTCCAGAAAAACATCTATTTCTGCTTTATTGACTATGCCAAAGCCTTTGACTGTGTGGATCACAATAAACTGTGGAAAATTCTGAAAGAGATGGGAATACCAGACCACCTGATCTGCCTCTTGAGAAATCTGTATGCAAGTCAGGAAGCAACAGTTAGAACTGGACATGGAACAACAGACTGGTTCCAAATTGGGAAAGGAGTATGTCAAGGCTGTATATTGTCACCCTGCTTATTTAACTTCTATGCAGAGTACATCATGAGAAATGTTGGACTGGAAGAAACACAAGCTGGAATCAAGATTGCCGGGAGAAATATCAATAACCTCAGATATGCAGATGACACCACCCTTATGGCAGAAAGTGAAGAGGAACTAAAGAGCCTCTTGATGAAAGTGAAAGAGGAGAATGAAAAAGTTGGCTTAAAGCTCAACATTCAGAAAACTAAGATCATGGCATCTGATCCCATTAGTTCGTTCAGTTCAGTCGCTCAGTCGTATCTGACTCTTGCGACCCCATGAATTGTAGCACGCCAGGCCTCCCTGTCCATCACCAACTCCTGGAGTTCACTCAAACTCACGTCCATCGAGTCGGTGATGCCATCCAGCCATCTCATCCTCTGTCGTCCCCTTCTCCTCCTGCCTCTAATCCCTCCCAGCATCAGAGTCTTTTCCAACGAGTCATCTCTTCACATGAGGTGGCCAAAGTACTGGAGTTTCAGCTTTAGCATCAGTCCTTCCAAAGAACACCCAGGACTGATCTCCTGTAGAATGGACTGGTTGGATCTCCTTGCAGTCCAAGGAACTCTCAAGAGTCTTCAACACCACAGTTCAAAAGCATCAATTCTTTGGCACTCAGCTTTCTTCACAGTCCGACTCTCACATCCATACATGACTACTGGAAAAACCATAGCCTTGACTAGAAGGACCTTTGTTGGCAAAGTAATGTCTCTGCTTTTGAATATGCTATCTAGGTTGGTCATAACTTTCCTTCCAAGGAGTAAGCATCTTTTAATTTCATGGCTGCAGTCACCATCTGCAGTGATTTTGGAGCCCCCAAAAATAAAGTCTGACACTGTTTCCACCGTTTCCCCATCTATTTCCCATGAAGTGGTGGGACCAGATGCCATGATCTTAGTTTTCTGAATGTTGAGCTTTATGATCCCATTACTTCCTGGCAAATAGATGGGGAAACAGTAGAAACAGTGGCAGACTTTATTTTGGTGGGCTCCAAAATCATTGCAGATGGTGACTGCAGCCATGAAATCAAAAGATGTTTGCTCCTTGGAAGAAAAGTTATGATCAACCTCAACAACATATTAAAATGCAGAGACATTACTTTGCCAACAAAGGTCTGTCTAGTCAAGGCTATGGTTTTTCCAGTAGTCATGTATGGATGTGAGAGTTGGACTGTGAAGAAAGCTGAGTGCCAAAGAATTGATGCTTTTGAACTGTGGTGTTGGAGAAGACTCTTGAGAGTTCCTTGGACTGCAAGGAGATTCAACCAGTCCATTCTACAGGAGATCAGTCCTTTAGTGTTCATTGGAAGGACTGATGTTGAAGCTGAAACTCCAATACTTTGGCCACCTGATGTGAAGCGCTAACTCATTTGAAGAGACCCTCTTGCTGGGTAAGATTGAGGGCAGGAGGAGAAGGGGATGACAGAGGATGAGATGGTTGGATGGCATCACCAAGTCAACGGACATGAGTTTGGGTAAACTCCGGGAGTTGGTGATGGACAGAAAGGCCTGGCGTGCTGCAGTCCACGGGGTCGCAAAGAGTCAGACGCGACTGAACTGAACTGAGTTGCTCAGTCAGTAAGAAATCTGCCTTCAATGCTGGCGGACAAGGGTTCAATCACTGGGTGGGGAATGTCCCCTGGAGAAGGAAATGGCAACCCACTCCAGTATATTCTTGCCTGGAGAATGCCATGGACAGAGGAGCCTGGTGAGCTACAGTCCACAGGGTCGGCTATAGTCCATGGAGTCTCAGGAGAGTCCAACACGACTTGGCGACTTAACTATCACCAGAAAGGTATGTGTAGAATTGTTAGCTTCTTCTCTTGATATTTGCCTTTTAGCAGGTCATCGCATTGCAGATTAATGACTTCCAGTTGGAGATTAAGTGGAAAGTCCTGAATAACAAGGTTAAATGGATTATGAAATAATGGAAGTGTCCTCTGCATTTGCATCAAAGTCTGAAAAAGTATGCTGGAACTGCAGTTGAGGTTGGAGATTTGTGTGGAAATGGAAATCTGGATTCTTACTTTAACCTTTGACAGCATGCAATGCATACAAGCAATTTGGCTTTACTTGTGACTCAGACAGTGTTAATTGTTATGGAAACAACTTCGCTGTATTATAAATTTTGCAGTCTTGCTTTGTAATTTTAAGTTGAAATCATTAAGAAACATCATCGTCTATATTATTTCTGTAAAATGGCTGAGGTCGGCCCGTATTGAGGACAGAGTTGGGTGAAGAAATGGCAAAGTGAAGACTCCCGAAAAGAGCACTATCCATAACGAAGGCCTCACCTATCTCCCAGGTCCCTCAGGGCACTCGCAATGCACGCTGGGACTTGTAGTTTTTGCGTGTGAAACCTTGCGCGCGCAACCCCTACCTGGGAGATCTCCTCTCTAGGCCGCGCGCCGCTGTTCCCGGAAGCTGTACAGGTTAAAGTTTCAACGCTTCCTCTCCCCTCTTCTTAGTCCCGCAGAGTGCCAATCCACGTAGCCAATCGATGGGCTGACTGGTGCTTCCTTTTACTTGATTGGCTTAGAGTTTTGCAGCCGCCCAGACAAACTTGACGGGGATTGGTCGAACCTTCAGTTTTGAAAATCGTAGGTTTGGCCCGCGCTGTACCGCCCCGTTGGTTCACTGCAGCCGCAAGGCTTGGAGACCGGGAGCCGTGGGGCTTGGGCGAGCTGGGATTTGTGTTGGGGGGGTCGCCGGACTTGGATCGGAGCAGCAGTTAAGGAGACGCGGTGCAGTCGAGTGAGTCTGCGCGGGCGGCTGGCGGGGCTGGGGGGTCGTTAGCAATTTGTTATCCCTCCGCCAGCCCTGGACCCGGGGGCATGACCGCCCTTATCCCCCGTTGCGGCCTGCAGGGGATGGATCACCTCTTCCAAGTGACGAGGTGCCCTGCCTTGATCCTGGGGCCCAAAATGACCCCACCCCTCCGTCCAAGAAAATAACCCCGTCCCCTCCCCCTCCAGGTGCCTTGTGTTGACCTGGACGCTCAGGAAGCACCCACCGACCGGGTGTTTGGCGGCATTGTACCAGATGGCATTTCCGTACAGTTAACCCTGGCTCACCACCTCCCTTATCGGCTGAGCAGCATTTTAAATTGACCCATTTCTGGAGGCCAGTGCTGACTTGTCACTCCCCCGGCCCGTTTACTGACAGTGGCCTTCTCTGGGGCGCCCCATCAGAACTTACCGCCTACCTTTCCGAAGTTGAAATGGAGTAGGCGGCAAAGCTTGAGGTTAAGAGCACAGTTTAAATCCGGGCCCCTCCCTTGACTTGCCCGAAGACTTGGACTTAACTTCAGTCTGCCTCAATTTGCTCATCTGCACCAGGATCTCCTTGAGGTTGTGGCGAGAATGAAATGAGATGATGCTCCACCCGAGCATGGAGCAGGTCTCTGCAGAAAGTAGCTATTACGAGCCTCCTTCACTGAGGTGCGGTCAGGGTTATCTGGTGGCCTTCCCGCACCCTCAAAAGAACAGTCATTGTGAAGGAGGGCCGTGGGGCTCTTAATGTATGACGTGAGAAAAGTATTGGGAGAGGCAGATGAGCCTCCTTCACCCTTTGGGTGGACGTAAGGTGCTTTGGGTTTGTATCCAGGTTCTTGTTGGGGCCGGAAAGATTTTTATTGCCTTTCCCCAGACCCTCATTCTTAACACTGATCTCCTTTCTCAGGGTCATCTCTGATCTAATGACAGTGACCCTTTTTAAGTAGGCTGAGGCTGCTGAAAACAAACCTCCTTATGAAAGAAGCTCAAACACTTTTTTTGCACTTTGTGTAAGAAGCCCTGATCCACTTTGCCATTTACTTTTTTAAATAAAAGAGCAAATTGTTGCTTTCCATAGCACAAATTGGTTTGTGTTCCTTAAACAGGTCTCTCTTTCCTAGCCTCAAACTGGATTCCTGTCGTTAGCCAGGGCTGAGCGCTGGGACAGAGGGACTGGGAGGAGTCAGAGGGATGGCAGCCAGGAGGCTGTGCTGTGACTGGGGTCTGCACACCTGTCTCTGCCCAAAGCCTCTGCGATCCTGCCCAGTTGGTCCTGCCCTGACGGGTGCTGCTCTTGGCTCCTCGGAGTAGGGCTTTGGATGAGAAAGGCGTGCTCTAACCTGTGTAGAATGGCCTCATTTGGTGTTCCTGTGTGTGTGTGTCTTTGGGGAGGGAGTTAGAGTGGCTGTAGAATGTTTATTTCTAGGTGTGCCGTTGATAGATGGATCTGTTCATTCAACAGGTGTTCCTTTTGTGCCAGGCACTCTGCCAAGCTCTGGGCTTCAAAGCTACAAGCAAGACAGATCAGGGCTTGCCCTCAGGGAACAAATGCTTAGTGGGCAGAGACCGGTAGTCAGGAAGCAGATACATCATCACCTGAGTGTTGTGCAGAGTATTGAAATTGATGGATAGGATGGTGGCTGGTAGCCAGGTCCTCCCTGCATTGCTGAGAGCCAAGTGCTGAGGAGTGAGCTGTACCAAATAGGAGACAGAAGGTTCCAGGCAGAGGGCAGAGCTTGCTCGAGGAACAGAGGCCAGTGTGCCCTGGAAATCAGGCTCCAGGAAGGCAGTCCTATGAGGCTGCAACAGCACCTGGCATTAAGCCCTTTATAGGGGTCAGTGACTTAGCCCCTCCTTCCCGAACTTCCTATCTTAGGTAGAGGCTGAGCTGTGGGTGGTTCTTGGTTTTGAAGGTGTTGATCGGGGTGGTGGTCGCTGCCATGGCATGAGACACGCAGTCTGTTACTATGGCTTGTGACCTATTAATTCGTTCTTTCACTCATTGCCCCGGTTGGGATATTTACTGAGCCCCTGTTATGAACCAGAATAGAACACTTCTTCCTCGCCTGGGGCTTTGGTGATAATTTTATAACTGAATTTTGAGGAGAATATCTGAGTTTCTAGTTGTTTCTTTTTGTTTGAGTCGCTAGTTTCTTAAGAAATTAAGACATAGAAAGCAAGCTTATGGTTACCAAAGGGGAAAGTGGGGAAGAGATAAATTAGGAACTTGGGGTTAAAATATACACACTATGATATACAAAATAGATAACCAACAAGAACCTACTGTATAGCCCAGGGAACTCTACTCAGTATCTTTTAATAACCTGTAATGAAAAAGAATAGATATATATGTATCTGTAAACTGAATCACTTTGCCACGCATCTGAAACTAAAATCAGCTATATGTCAATAAAAACTATTTTTAAAAAATTAAGGGAAAACTAATTTTGTATTTTATACTGCCTGATATTTCTAGACTAAGTTTTCTGAAAAACAGGACATTGCTTATCCATTTCCCTCATGCTCCCTCATCCATCCGAAGGCGTTTCAGTTCAAGGGAGAGAGTTATAGGGGCCCCCCAGAGAAGAGCCTGTCTCTGGACCACCACTTTCTTACCCACTCCTTTGGAATGCAAATCTGTCATTTACTAGCGTCCATAAGGGGCAGTTGGATTTGATGTTCTTTGACCTGACACCTGGGGTTAGCTTGTGTGTACCTCAAGTGTTAGTAACTCAGTCGTGTGCGACTCTTTGCAATCCCATGGAATGTAGCCTGCCAGGCTCCTTTGTCCATGGGATTCTCCAGGCAAGAATACTGGAGTGGGTTACCATTCCCTTCTCCAGGGGATCTTCCCTACGCAGGGGATCTTCCCTACGCAGGGATCGAACGCAGGTTTCCTGGATTGCAGGCAGATTCTTTACTGTCTGGGCCACCAGGGAAGCCCCTAGGTGTCCCTTAAGGTGGCCCTCAATCACCTTCAGGCAGTAAGAGGACTGGGTAAGAGCAGGTGTGTGTGTGGCCAGGTCAAGGGGTCCTACCTGGTGGGACCGCAGTTTCTCCTGAACTCAGGAAGGCCGTTTGTAATGAGGTCCATTGATCCCAGAATTGGCTGGGCAGCGTGGACTTCTGCAGACAGTGTCCTATGGGGCTGGGGAGGGAGTGGTGTTTGAAGAGTGTGAAGATTCCAGCCTGAGCCCCCGTGCCTCCTGTCTCTGCTTTCCCCAGGCAGAGCCACCATGGGGACAACAGCCCAGGGACCCATTCACTTGCTGGAGCTATGTGACCAGAAGCTCCTGGAGTTTGTCTGCAACGTGGACAATAAGGACATGGTGTGGCTGGAGGAGATCGAGGAGGAGGCCGAGCGCATGTTCACCAGGTGCGAGGCTGGGGGGGCGGGGGTGGCGGCAAGAGGGGGGCACGCTGGCAGGACGCACCAGGGGCTGCCTGGCTGCTGCGGCCTTCGGGCACTTCCCCACCT
Source organism: Oryx dammah (assembly GCF_014754425.2). NCBI lineage: Eukaryota > Metazoa > Chordata > Mammalia > Artiodactyla > Bovidae > Oryx > Oryx dammah. The sequence continues at coordinate 39,150,592 of NW_024070199.1, forward strand.
GTCAGGCAAGACAGGCTGCCAGGGGTCCCTCCTGAGTGCCCCAGATGCTCGGGCTAGGGAGAGGGGTTGGCCTGCGCCTCGGAAGGTGGGGCTGCCTGGCAACCTTGCTCCCCTGCTGTGTCTATGTGAGGAAGCCCCGAGTGCCTGGCGAGTGCCTGGTGGTGACTCTCACGCAGCCTTGGAGCGCTCGCTTGGTGCTGGTCACCCCAGCTTGACCAGCCACTGTCAGGAAAGGGGCAGCGGTCTGGCTGGGTGGGAGAGGGGCAGTGGTTTCCAGGCAGCCTTGACCGTCACTGTCTTCGTACCAAACAGAGAATTCAGCAAAGAGCCTGAGCTGATGCCCAGAACGCCTTCACAGAAGAACCGACGGAAGAAGAGACGAATTTCTTCCATTCAGGATGAAAACAGAGACCCCATCCGGAAAAGGTAGGAGGGGCGGGAGGCTTGGTGCCCACGAGGAGAGTTTGATTCAAAGGTGTTAACTGAGATCAGGAGCAGTGGGCACTGCGTGCGCCATGCCGAGGGGAATGAAGCAGGCCTGGAGACCGTGGAGTCCAGAGCTTAGGTGTGTTAGGGTAGGGGTCGTGTTTGATCTGGGCCTCGGAGGATGGGGAGGGTTTCTGGAGGTGGGAGAAGCAAGAGATCTGACTTTCTGCTTGGGGGAGAGTGAACAGAGGTGTAGCCTGGCGGCTGGCTGTCTCCCAACCCCCTGTTGCTATGCTGGTTCTAACTGCCCCTGTAATGACCTTGGGTTTCAGAGTACCAGGGGAAGGAGGCTGGGTCTTGGAGTCAGGCAGTCCTGGGTGTACACCCCAGCTCTGCTGCGTAGCAACTGTGTGTCCTTGGGTTAATGTTCCACCTCTCTGAACCACAAGTTTCTGAAATTTAAAGTGAGGATGAGAGTCCCTGCCTCTCGGGTACTGTCTGGTGGATTAAGCGACAGAAGGAGCAATTCCTCCAGCAGGGTGCTTGGCCCATTCTGACCCAGTCAGCGGGAGTTTTATGGGAATTTAATCTTCCCAGCAGTCTTGTGAGGACTGGCATCATCCCAGTTCACAGATAGGGAGACTGAGGCTCGGAGAAGAGCATCTGGGGTCTCTTGGCTAGGGGCGGCAGAGCCTGACTTGGAACCCCAGTCTTCTGCCTCCAAGCTTCAGACTCCCTGGAGTTGGCAGCTCCTCCAGCTGGAACTGTGGGCAGCCTCCCCGCCTCCCTGGGTCGTCTCAGCTTCTGTTCCGCCCCCTCCACCAGGTTGTCCCGCAGAAAGTCGCGGAGCAGCCAGCGGATCTCCCGGCACCTCCGCAGCAAGGACAAGGTGGAGAAGCTGGCCACGGTGGTGGGCGAGAATGGCTCTGTCCTGCGGCGCGTGACCCGGGCTGCCGCTGCAGCGGCGGCCGCTTCTGTGGCAGCCCCCCCTCCTTCACCCACCTCCAGGTCTCCCACCGTCCTGACCAAGAATCCCAAGGAGAGCCCAACCCAGTGCCAGCCGGTGCCCGCGGTAGAGATCAGTGCCAATGAGCGCCAGAGCGCCGAGCAGTACCTCAGTCACCTCCAGTCTGCCCAGGCTCCGACCCATGCCCTGGCCCCGGCCTCCCAGATCCCCTCGAGCTCGGATGAGGATTCAACACCCCATAAGGCAGAGGCGGGGAGGCTGGAGTCTGTCACCGTGAGCTCCCTGATGACTACACCTCGGGACCCCAAGGGACGAGGGGCCGGGGCAGGAAGGTCAGCCTCCAAGCTCCGGATTGCGGCGGCCGCCCCCGGCCCACAGGACTCACCCAGCTCTCCGGCCTCCCCATGGCGGGAGCGAGTGCTGGCTCCTCTTCAGCCAGATAACTTCTCCACCCCAATGGGAGCCCATGTGGACCAGCAGTCTGTGCGGCGCAGCCTGATCGCCCCAGGCCCCCAGGCCTCCCTGGCTCAGAGTCACTCCCCAGTTTCCAAAGAAGAGAGCACCATCCGACGATCAAGCAGAAGGATCGCCAAGAAGGCTGCCAAAGAGCCAACTGCCTCCGCCCGCATCATCTGTGAGTCGGGGCTCGGTGTTCGGCAAGGCTGCAGAGGGTGGTCCTTTGTGCCTGGCTCAGCGGAGGGTGTCTGGGCCCCTCTGAGTAAGGAGCTATTCACAGGACACGTCCCAGATCTGTGCCATCCCACTGGCTACCAGCGTGTGGCTAGAGAGCCTTCAAAATGTGGCTCCTCTGATGCAGGAGCTGAATTTTTAGTTTCATTACGTTTTATTTATTTCTGATTTAAGTTGCCACACAAAGCTCATGGCTGCCATGTTGGACAGAGCAGATTCAATCCAGCTCTCTTGTTTTCCAAATGAGAAAATTGAGGTCCAGCACTGTTTTCCACAGTGTCCCCATGGTTAATGCCATGCTGAGCTTACACCTGGGCCTGTCCCCCAGGCCCAGCGTGTTCCCCTTCCCTCTTGCCCAGACTCTCTTAGATTCAGCCTGCTTATGGGCCACCTCCTGTTAGCATAACTGTAGGGCCTGGAGATACCAAGGTGAAGAGAGATGAACTCTGGGAGGGACACATAGCTGGGTTTGAGTGCCAGGTCGACCCTTTACCGCCCCGTGACCCCGGGCAAGTTACAGGAATTCCTTCATGAGCTTCACTTTCTCACGGGTCAGCTGATAATAATAGCATCACTTCAAAGGGTCATTGGGAGGTTTTCTTGTTAATGCACATAGGATGCTTAGAACAGTGGCTGCACGGAGAAGGGGCTGTGTAACGTTAGCTGCTTTGTCATCATCTGATCCCAGCTCCAGGGATCCTTGTCCCAGGTGGGAGCCTGTGTCGTGAGCCGCAGATAAGGACAGGCAGCTCTAAGAGTCAGGGCTATCTGCATGGAGGAGGTGGGGTCTGAGTTGGGAGGGTTGCGAAGACTTCCTGGGCTTTCGCCTGGTGGAAAAATTCAGGAAAAGGTATTCCTGGCAGAGGGAACAGCTTGTATGGAGACCCTGAGGCCTGAACTGGCCAGTGATGGGGTATCTGGGTCTCAAGCTTGACCCCATGAAGGATGTGGCCCCTCAGTCGTTGTTGCAAGGTTCCAGCACTGTGTGAAAAACAGCCAAGAAGAGAAGGAACAGGGCAGAGAGTCCAGGGAGGAGGGTCTAGCCAGAGGACGCTGAGGTCCTGGGATGGTGGAGAGGACAAGCCAGGTATTTACATTAATGAAACTGAGGCTTAAGGAGGCCACTGAGTCTGTTAAGTTGGGAAGCTGGGGCTAGAGCCCCCTGTGTTTCATCCTTTCTAGGATGGCGGGCCGCTCGCCAAGAGGCCAGGTGGAAAGCCTCGGGGTGGGGCATCAGGCAGGCGAGGGCCTGGCCCAGTTTCTTCCCTGCCTGGGGAAGGGCTTGCTCTAGGGTCTCAGACTCAGGGAGACACAGCTGACGGCCCATGCAGACCTGTGGTCTGACACACTGACCATGTTTGGGTTCTCAGAAGGGCCCAGATGGTTCTGACCTGTCTTGGGGATGGGGATTTCCTTAGGTGTGAATCTCTCCTGGGCAGGAGCCCAAGGGGGAGAGCAAACCTGGAATTCTAGAGGGAGGGTCAGGGAGAGACCCTCAAGGCTCCCCCACGCTTCTGGTTCAGACATCTGGACACTCTTAAGCCAGTCTTTTCCCTGGAAAAGGAAATGGCAACCCACTTCAGTATTCTTGCCTGGAGAATCCCATGGAGGGGAAGCCTGGTGGGCTGCAGTCCATGGGGTCGCAAAGGAGTTGGACACAGCTTAGTGACTGAACAACAACTTGGCCCCGCCCTGAACACAGGTGGGCTTCAGATCTGATCTGCCTTTGACACAGTCTTATGGAAGACAGTCAGACAAGGTGGTTAAGCCCTGGAGACACTAGAGCCTGCAGGACCTGGGGCATACCCTTCTCAGAACCTCAGTTTTCCCATCTGTTAAATGGTAAGAATGCCTGCCTTGAGTGTGGGTAGAAGACCCGTCTTAGTGGTTGGATATTGTACAGCTCATTCCTGCAAAACAAAACAAAACTAGGTGATAAAACCACAGTCAGCCTGTGTCCCTACAGCTCAACCGAGGAGTGCCTAGCTGACCCTCCTAGGGCACTCAAGGGTGTAGAGCAGGGAAGGGTGAGAGGGCTTCCTGGAGCTTAGGGCCCTGGGGCTTAGCTGGGCGGGCAGCTTAGAGGTGGGGGTTTTAGTTTGGGTTTCCCGGAAGCAGCCCTCAATGTCAGGGTTTGAGAAGAGCTTGTTACTGTGGGAGGGAGAGGAAGCACCTGCAGCAAGGGAGCGGGGAGGTGACCACCAGTAACGGGACTGGGGCCTCTGGAGCCAGTGTGGAGCCCTTGGGAGGGGCTGCTGGGTGGAGGCATTAACCCCCCGAACTGGCAGGGTGCACAGTTGGCCACACTTCACTGGGCAAAGAAGTGGTCTCTGAAGTGGTCAGGTGGGGCCAGGGCCACTGCCCCGGGTTTCTGCAGGGCCCAGCTTTACAGGCTGGGCTCCTCCCCAGCTCTGCACTGGGAAACGGCCCCTCAGCCCCTCTCCAGGCCTTTGCCCTGCCACCAGACCTGTTCTAAAGCCCTAAAAGCTCGAGTCGGCATCCAACATTCCAGAGAAGTCTTTGCACACTTCTCTGTGGTCACATGGGCGTCTTCTCACCTTTCAGCCCCCTCATCAGCAAGCCCTGAGCTGGGATGGGAGGCAGGGGGTAGAAGGAGTCTCCTGGCTATGGACACCGCAGGTAGGAGCCTGCCCCTGTTCTCCACCCCACTCCCCCAGGCCTGCCGGCCTCCCCCCTAGTGAAAGTCGCTTAGTCTCTCTGACTCTTTGCGACCGCATGGACCATAGTCTGCCAGGCTCCTCTGTCCATGGAATTCTCCAGGCAAGAATATTGGAGTGGAGTTCCCTTCTCCAGGGGATCCTCCCAACCCAGGGATCAAACCCTGGTCTACTGCACTGCAGGCAGATTCTCTATCATCTGAGCCACCTGGGAAACCTCACAGAAGGAAGGTGCCTGCTTCTGGCCTCCCATCCTCTGCCTTAACGTCTGGCCACACCCCCGTGGCTCAGATGCTCCGCAAAGCCTGCTCCTTCCTGCCTCATGGCCTTTGCAGATGCTGTTCCTTCTGCCTAGACTGGCACCTCTCAATTTGTGGCCTCAGGACCTCAAAGAGCTTTTGATTATGAGGACTCTTATCTGTTGGTAGTTATTTAATACTTTAATAGAAGAGTAGCAAACCTATTAAGGTTAGTTTTTCTTTCTTTCTTTTTTTAAAAAAATAACTGTTTTCCAAACAGATGTGATGAGACTGGCATTATTCTCCTGCTGTGAGAATAAATGGCATCATCCCATTTATGGGCAGCTTGGAAGAAGGTAGCTGGGTGCTGCGTTCAGTCTGTTGCGTTGTGCTGTGTGGGTTCAAGTCTGCGACGAAAATCTGGCCTCACACAGAAACCTAGCTGGCAAAGGGAAGAGGACTTAAAAAGCGTTTTGTTGTGTATTCTCTTTGTTCTTCCAATTAATTTGTGCGTACTCGCAAGTGTGCGGAGTTACGCACATCTTCCGGGTGTCGACGCACTTTATTATATATTGTCTTAAAGGACCACGTTTGCTTTCTGGTCTCATCAGAAAGGTTTTTAGGTATCAGGAAGCTATGAAGTTCGTGGCGGTTTTGGCTTTTTGTGGGGCTCAGTTTTTTTATTCTTGGCAACAAATCCTGTTCATTTGATTTGAAGGGACAGGCTCCCTTTGCTCATTTCTAAGACAGTATCTGCCAGACACCCCGGCTTGTTGAGCCATAGTTTGTCAGTTGTTCTTTGACTTAAAAACAGCATTCTGTTTAAAAATAAAGGGAGGGAGTGGGACCAGTTCAGGTGAGACCTCAGACCCCTGTGCTTTTTAGAGATTTGGCTATGCAGCCCAAGGGCAGTTTGCATACACTCTACTTTATGACATAGTGTATTAAAAAGATATGAACTTAAGTTTATTTATTTTAAAAATATTTATTTACTTATTTATTTATTTGGCTGCAAGTTTTTTTTTTTTTTTTTTTTAATGCTTACTTGTTTGACTTATTTGACTGTGCCGTGTCTTACTTGGGGCACGCGGGATCTTTGATCTTTGTGGCAGCGTGTGGGATCTTTAGTTGAGGTTTTTGTATTATGGTAAAAATAGTTAAGACCTTGTGGGTCCCCTGAAAGAGTACTCTTGGGCCCTCAGCTCTTAGGAGGCCCAGACTACACTCAGAACTACTGGCCCAGACATCCCCCACTCCTTCCTCTGCAGCTTTCTTGCACTTTACTTTCCAGCGTCCAGACCAGCTTGAAATCCTCTCCTCTTTCCTGTCATGCCACGTGTCACGTGTCAGCCACAGGATTATCTGGTGATTGTCTAGACCAACTTGTGGCCCGTCTGGTTTGCTCTCTGTTGGGTCTCCAGGGCCTGGTGCATAGTAGGCCCTCGACGCATGTTTGCTGAATGCATCTGCTGCGTTGCGTTCAGCCTGTGCTGGAAGGTGGAGGCCCAAAGCCTGGCACTGTCCCTCTTTCCAGAAACTCCCAGCCCCGTGAACTTTGTCCTCGGAGGGGCTTGTCAACAGCTAGGCAGTGGCAGGAGACACTCAGGCAGCAGCTCTGTGGAGGGTGGAGCGCTGACCGCAGGGCCCTGCACCCCGGGGACGGGGAGGGGTCTGCGGTGTGAGGCGTCTGGGTCTAGTGGAGGAGGGGCTACAGGGTGGGGAGGATCTGTGGTAGTGAAGGGAGGGGTCTGTGGGGTGGAGGGGTCTGTGACGAGTGAAGGGAGGGGTCTGTGGGGTGAGGGGGTCTGGGTCGAGTGAAGGAGGGGTCAGCAGGTGGACGGTGTCTGCTGCAGAGAGACGCAGCCAAGCCCCCAGCTGAGCCTGGCTGCCCTGGACTTCTTGGGCAGACCAGGCCGGTTCTGAGGGCGTCTTTGGTCCCTTTGTCTTCCTGTCAGGCCACAGTTACCTGGAGAGGCTCCTGAATGTTGAGGTGCCCCAAAAAGTCAGGTGAGTTGAGCTCCGGGGCTTGGGGGCCTTCCTGGGGCTGGGCAGGGCACACGTGCTCCGGGGCTTGGGGGCCTTCCCGGGGCTGGGCAGGGCACACGCACTGCGGGCCCTTTCCAGGTGAGCCCCCCCGGTGGAGGCGTTTCCTGTGCCTGAGCCTTCCCTCTCCTTGGGAACCACTCCTGAGCGGCCCACCACTGCCCCCTGCCCCAGTTTTACCAGGAAGTGCCCCACGGGTGCCAGGTCTTCCCACATTGCTTGTCAACATCCCTCGTCAGCCCTGGCCCCTCCAAGCCTTATCCTGGGGCCAGGGCGCCATAGGTTGTCAAATCCAAAGCCCTGAGAGTGAGCCAGCGCAGTCATGAGGAGTCAGTTCCTCCCGGAGTACGCGGCGTGGGGATCGGAGCTGCTCCATTTATACCCCAGCCGCGCTTGCGGCCAGCGCCCCTGTTCCGGGGGCCACGTCCTGCCATCCCTGAAAGTGCAGCCCCCACCCCCCACCCCCGCAGCCCCTGCTCTGGAGCAGAGGGTCAGTGCTGGGGATGGGCAGACCCACTGGCTTTGCTGGCCCCACGGTGAATGGAGGAGAGGCTTCAATGAGACATGGCTCATTCTGGCCAACCGGGTTGACAGGGAGCTGGGAAAGGGCTGACATCCAGAACTCAGGCCCCGATGGGATCTGAGTGAAGCCAGACTCAGAAGCTGACACCCCTCGTCTGCCCGGGCCGCGGACTTAAAGCACCCAGCACCTGGCTCTGGCCGCCCTGCCCGCCTGGGGCTCTTGGGGCTGTGGTCCAGTCTGGGGCATCTGGAGGACCCCTCCTGGCTTGCTCCCCCAGGGCACAGGAGAGGGGCTCCTGTGGGGAGGCTTGGGCAGGGTGGGTCCCACAGTGCCCCTTGCTTTGCTTCCAGCCCCAAGGAGGAGGAACCCAGCAAGGAAGCTGAGCCTAAGGAGGCAGCCGAGCCAGAGGCAAGTGGGCAGGCCAGGGAGGGGTGGGCTTGAGGCCTGTGAGTCCCGGGGGCAGACTCCTGACGCCTTGGTTCTTCCCTTAGGTCCCCAAGAACAATGGCAGGGCCTTGCAGCTCCGCAGCACCACCAACATCACCCTTAGCCCACCCAGCTCACAGCCTGCAGCCAGTAGCCAGGGTGAGTGTGACGGGTGGCAGGGTGAGTCTCCTGACCTGCTGGTGAGGAACACTCAGGGCTGTGCAGGCCTTGGTAGCCTCTGTCTGACTTTCTCTCGGAACAGGGGCAAGGCGGGGTTTCTGGGCTGGCAGGCTGAGGGTACGTGAGACCTGGGGTGCAGACATCTTGAGTTGACATGCTTCATCTCCCACCTTTTGGCTGAAGCTGCTGCTGGGTGCAGTTGGGAGGCCATGGCCAGCTGGTCCAGGAAGCTGTGGTGGGGGGGCCTGAATGAGGGCAGTAGCTGTGAACGTGCCAGGTCAAAGCCTCGAGCCCCCCTCCAGGGCGGGGAGCAGGAGGGTCTGGGTGCTGCGGTGTGAGCTCGCGGCCTTGCGTTTTGTCTGCCACTGGCTCACTTCTCACCTCGGGGTCTCCCGGCCGAAAGGGCGGGAGCGCTGCGGGCACCTCCCCTGGTTCAAAGTGCAGTACCTGAGGGGGCTTGAACGCGGCTCCCTGGCTTCATGACTGGGTTAGGGACTACGGCCGCGCCAGCCCCACAGGCCTCAGGGGTCGCTGCCAGAACCCTCTGGAGTAGAGAGTGTTGTGAGGAACTTCCCTGACTGTCCAGCGGCTAAGACATCACACTTGTACCGCAGGGGGCGTGGGTTCAACCCCTGGCTGGGGAACCAAGATCCTGCATGCCACACGGTGTGGCCCCCCCAAAAACAGAAATGTGAAAGTGTGATAGTGTTGAAGAACCGGGGGAGGGGAGATGGGCCCCTTCCCTTGCCAGGGAAACAAAACCTACTGACCCGCACCCCGCATGTTGACCCTGCTCGGGAGCACCCCACCCCCACCCCACTGCCACCCCCAGCGGAAAGGGCCAGGAGAGGTCAGGTTTTAAAGCCAGTCCAGGGGCCTGTTAGAGCTTGCAGCTTCCAATTCTTCTTCCATGAAAGGCACCCATGTTAGTGTTAGGCTGAGGAGAGGGGGCAACTGGGCTCTCAGTATTAAAGGTGGGTGGGATGTGCTTGGGGCCACCTCGATGGGACTGTCTCAGCGTTTCACCCCGGAGGCCAGGCCTGGGGACAAAGGGTCTGTGGACTGGGGGCAGCATGCTGGCTCTGCATGTCCCGAGATGTGTCAGGACCAGACGGTGCTAAGGCGGATGCTCCTGCCCCTGGCCACCCCGAGATAGGCTGGGAAGAGAGCTTTGACCCTGCCAGGGCTGCTGCCCGTGGGCCCCTTCCCTGGACCCCTCCTCACCCTCCCTGCCACCCCCCTGAACCTGCTCTCTCCACAGAGGCCGAGACTGACCAGGCAGATCCCCCCAAGGAGCCACCCCAGAGTGTCAGGTTTGCATCTGGGAAGGGGCGTGCAGGCCACCGTTCAGGGGGACCCAGAGGGGCATGAACCCTGAGTCCTTGGCTGGGGAGGGTGGGCACCTGCATTTCCTCTCAGCAGAGGTGGGGCCTGGTGCTCTCACTTAATATTAAGGAGACAGCTTCGTGCTGTGGGGTGAGCCTGGCCTGGGACTGGGCGACGGGATCCCTGGCCGCATGAGCTTAGACTGGTTCATTTCCCTTCCTCTGACCGGGCAGCAGACGGTCAGTCAGGGAGACTCACCTCTGTGGTACCTTTCAGGCTGGAGTCTTGGGGGCTGGGCCCAGGTCTGTTCACAGTGGGGGGGCACCTTTTCTGGGGCGTGGCGGGGCTGCTGGGGAGGACACCAGGGCCGGCCCCCTGACACCGCTGCCTCCACGCCTCGGCAGGAGGAAGCGCAGCTACAAGCAGGCGGTGAGTGAGCTGGACGAGGAGCAGCAGCTGGAGGATGAGGAGCTGCAGGTCCCCAGGAGCAAGACCCCCTCCCCGCCCTGTCCTGCCAGCAAGGTGAGTGCGCGTCTGCCCTCCCTCTGAGCCGCTGCCCTGCCCCCGGGGTCTGGCCCTGGTCTGTCTGTCCTGCCCCCTGGGGTCTGACCCTGGTCTGTCTGTCCTGCCCCTGGGGTCTGACCCTGGTCTGTCTGTCCTGCCCCTGGGGTCTGACCCTGGTCTGTCTGTCCCTGGTCTGTCTGTCCTGCCCCTGGGGTCTGACTCTGCTCTGTCTGCCCCTGGTCTGTCTGTCCCGGCCCCTGGGGTCTGGCCCTGGTCTGTCT
>NW_024070199.1:39160884-39169233 GCF_014754425.2 Oryx dammah
GTCTGTCTGTCCCGGCCCCTGGGGTCTGGCCCTGGTCTGTCTGTCCCGCCCCTGGGGTCTGACGGTTGGTCTGTCTGGCCCACCCCCTGGGGTCTGACCCTGGTCTGTCTGTCCCGCCCCCGGGGTCTGACCCTGGTCTGTCTGTCCGCCCCCGGGGTCTGACCCTGGTCTGTCTGTCTCTCCCCCTGGGGTCTGACCCTGCTCTGTCTGTCCCGACCCCCGGGGCCTGACCGTGGTCCCGTCTGCAGGTGGTGCGGCCCCTCCGGACCTTCCTACACACCGTGCAGAGGAACCAGATGCTCATGACCCCGACCTCGACCCCCCACGGCAACATCATGAAATCCTTCATCAAGCGCAACACTCCCCTGCGCGTGGACCCCAAGGTGAGGAGCTGCCAGGGTCTGGGCCAAGGCAGGTTGTGGCCTGGCCCACCAGTCAGGGGCCAACTCGAGACTCTGTGGCCCTGGGTTGCCTCGACCTTGGGGACTGTCCCATCCCCTTGGGCTCTGCCTGGCCGCCTCATGGCTTGGCTGGCTCCGGGTGGCCTCCCAGGTCCTCGGTCCTGGGCCAGAAAGTTACAGAACTGACCTGGCCAGCCGCCACCATGACCGTCCATCCCCACACACACACTGTTCCCTCCCGGTGGCCTGAGTAGTTAAAGTGAAGGACACATATGGACACTGATTTGCTGGGGGTGAGGGCTGGGTATGCCAGAGGAGGTGATGGAGACGCTGGTGAGAGGTGGGCAGGCGTCACCAGGAGGGTGGTCTGCCTTCCAGGTCTCCCCCAACCTGGCATTAACTCTTGGCTTTTTCCCTGTCTCCTCTCCTCCACAGAGCAGCTTTGTTGTAAGTAAGGCCTTCCCCTTCCTCGTAACCTAGCTCCACGCAGCACTTATCCGCTGTGGCCCTGTCTCCGTGAAACTGACAGCACCTGTAGAGGCACTAACATCATCAATGGGAGCGTTAAGGGGAGCCAGAGGAGGGAGGTGAAGCCGAGGTGCTGGCAGGCTGACCCAGCAGAGCCTGCCTGGGAGGAGGAGTCTCAGAGCCTCCCTGAGGCAGGAGGCAGCAGAGGGGGTGTGACCTGCGGCCTGTCCCCGGGGCCACATCTTGCACTGTCTCCCCACCTCCCCGGCCACCTCCTTCTGGCCTCCCTCCCTCCCGCTTCCCTGTTGCTGGGCTCATCCTCAGGGTCTGGGGCTGCGAAGAGAACAGACAAGGCTTCTCTGATCCCAGGCCACCGAGATTTACTGGGTCGCAGACCTAAGCTGCTGCCTTGAGGGGCAGGCAGTGCGGGGAAAGGAGGGCCGGGTCCTCCGGGTGACACTTTCTGGAACAGTCAGTGTCATCCCTTCAGAAAGAAAGCCACAGGAGCTGTTCTCTTCTCAGGTGTCCCAGAGCCAAGCTGGATGGCCGGCCGTGTGCAGGGAGCCGTGGAGCACTGGGACCGGCTTGGGCCGCGGTCCTGGCTCCCGGGGTCTCCTGCGCAGCTGCGGAGCTGCAGTCCCCGTAGTCCTTCAGTGTCCACTGGCGCTTTAAAGGCCTCCTACCAGGAGGGCTTCTGCCTCTAGCCGAGGGTCTTAGGGCCTCAGCTTGGCAGTCAAGGGGCTTCCCCACAGCTGGACAGGCAGGCCCTGAACTTGCCTCTCCTGCAAGAAGGCTGGTCCCATCTGGATGGACAGGGCCGGGGCGTGCCATCCAGTATGCCAGGGAGCAGCTGTGTGGTCCTTAAGCACCTGTTTTTGTGCCAGGGCCCTGCTGGGCATCTGTGCCTGCAGCAGTGAACCAGCCCTGGGCTTGTTCCTCCTACGAGGAACTACCCGTGCCCCACCCAGACTGCTTGGAGCCTCACAGGGCCCGTGGGGATGACCAAGGGATTCAGGAGGCTGCCCTTCCCAGCTGTGGGGAGCCCAGGTCTCTGCACGGGGCATCTGGTGGGGAGGACAGTCCTCAAAGAGACCAAGGGACCTACACAGGTCTCTGTGGCCTTGGACTGGTTTCCTAACCTCTGGGCCTACATTTCCTTGGCTATGAAATGTGGAGACAGTGGTCCATTCGTGCAGACCCAATGAACCAAAGAGAAATGTGTGTCAAGCCCCCAGCACAGGGCTCGGCATGGAATGGTTTGATGAATGGCAGAGACGCTGCTCAGTTGAGGCCCCTGGAGGCAGAAGGGGCTGTGCAAGCTTTTGGATTCTTCCTGCTCTCTGCCCTGGCCTTGATGGGGGCCTCTGGGGAGCAGCCCACCTCTCAGGGTTGGGGCAGAGAGGAAGCACGGGTTCTATGGCTTAAGTAACTCTTGTTTTCGTTTTGTGAGATTCACAATGCAACAGGATAAATTCTGTGACCTGGACTTGGAAATCCTAACACCTGAACTTCAGGAAAAGAGCCTGTTTTTCTGAGCTCTGCTGGGAACAGGAGTCTGGCACATGGGGAGGGTGGGGTAGAAAGAAAGGGTGGGCACTCTCTGGGTGCCACATGACCTTTGTTTCCCCGGTGCTTTCCTCACAGGCCAGCAGACGGGGTGGCCTCTCACTAGTTTCCCCTGGGTCTGGGTGTTTGGAGAGCAAAAGGCCACCTGCTCCTTCCCTGAGGGGGCCTCCTGAAGGCCAGCGCCCTCCTCCAGCCTGGCTCCTATGGCTCAGCGTCATCTCTGTTTCCATTTCTCTCTCCATCTTCTAAAAAAAAAAAAAAAACTTTTATATTAAAAAAACAAACTTTACAGTAAAATTTATGTTAAAAATGATCATACGGTAAAATCTATACTTTGTGAAAGTATAGGTTTATGTAACCCCCTGCCACAGTTGGGGTGCAGAGCAGTTCCATCCCCTCCCCTCCCCGCCCAAAACTCTGTGCCCCACTCACAGCCCAGGTTCTCCATCATTATAGTTTTGGCCTTTTGAGACTGTCATGAGGGGAATCATGACAGGTGACCTCTTGAGATTGGCATCTCAGCCATTACATTTGAAGTCAGTTTCTGGTAGACAGCATATAGTTGAGTCATGGTGGTTTGGTTTTGTTTTTTCTTTTTAAAATCTAACAACGTCTGATTTATTTTGTTGTACGTTCGGATTTAAGGATTTAAGTCTACTGTTTTATTATTGTCAGCTGTTACCATTATTTTTTTTTCTTCTGTTTCCTTTTCTTGCCTTCTTCTGGGGCTCCCTTGAACATTTTTTAGTATTCCATTTTAATTTGTCTTCCACAATTTGGACTGTATCATTTTGAGTGTTTTTTGGTGTGTGTTGTGAGGCATTACAAACTTGCACAGTCACTTTGGCATCTGTGTCTTATCAATTACCTGTAGGCGCCTTGACTCCCCGCTGTGTGTGAACCTTGTCTTACGTATTTCATCTCCATACATCGACAGCCCTGGCAGAATAATTTTTGCTTTCAACTATCAAAGATTTTAAAGAAACTCAAGAGGAAAGGAAGTCTGTTGATACTTACCCAGATATTTATCATTTTTGTTCTTCATTTTTGATGTTTTCTTCTGCTATCATTTCTCTTCCATCTGGAAAACACACTTTAGCAATTTTTTGAGAACAAGTCTGCTGGCAGCAAATTCTCTAGTTTTCCTTTGTCTGAGAAAGTTCATTTGTGAAGGATATTTTCACTGAATAAGTGGAATTCTCGAATAACAGTTCTTTCCTTTTAGCAATCTTAAAATGTGCCATTTCTGTCTGGCCTCCATACTTTCTGATGTCAGTCAAATGATTGCTCCCTGTTAGATAATGTGTCTTTTTTTCTGGTGCTTGCTTTGCAGGTTTTTTCCCTTTGTATTAAGTGGTTTTTGTGTTTGTTTTCAAGCTATGTGGAGTCTGCGTTGCGGCGTGCAGGCTTTCTCCTGTGCAGGTGGGGGCTGCTCTCTCGTTGTGGCGTGCGGGCTTCTCACTGCCGTGGCTTTCCTTATCGTGGAGCACGGGCTCTGGGCTCGTGGGCCTCAGCAGTCGTGGCGTGTGGGCTCAGCAGTTATGGGTTCCGGGCTCTGGGCATGTGGGCCTCAGCAGTTGTGGCGCGTGGGCTCAGCAGCTACGGGTTCCGGGCTCTGGGCACGTGGGCCTCAGCAGTCGTGGCGCGTGACTTTAGCAGTTATGGGTTCCGGGCTCTGGAGCGCAGGCTCAGTAGCTGTGGCACGTGGGCTTAGCTGATCCACAGCGTTCGGGATCCTCCCAGCCCAGGGATCGAACCCATGTCTCCTATATTGGCAGGTGGATTCTTTACCACTCAGTCATCAGGGAAGCCCTGTATTACTGAGTTATTAGCAGTTTGATTCTTTTCTGGCTGGGTATGTGTATCCTTGGGTTTATCCTGTTTAAGTTTTGATGACCTCAGCTTCTCTGGTGGCTTAGACAGTAAAGCGCCTGCCTGCAGTGTGGAAGACCCAGGTTTGATCCCTAGGTTGGGAAGATCCCCTGGAGAAGGAAATGGCAACCCACTCCAGTACTCTTGCCTGGAAAATCCCACGGACTGAGGAGCCTGGTGGGCTATAGTCCATGGGGTCGCAAAGAGTCGGACGTGACTGAGTGACTTCACTTCACTTCACTTCACTTTAATCTGTAGATTTATATCTTTCAGCAACTCTGGGCATTTTCAGCCATTATTTCTTCAAGGTTTGGTTTTTTTTCTCCCCAGCATTTCATAAACCTTTTGTTGTCATCCTACAGTTCCTTCAGGGTCTGTTAATTTTTCTTCAATATCTTTTCTCTCTGTGCTTAGACTGGATTCATTTTATTGATTTATCTTCAAGTTTTCTCCATTCTGCTGTTGGGTCTATGCACTGAAATTCTTTTTCAGTTACTGTATTTTTAGTTCCAAAATTTCCATTTGATTCTTCTTTAGATCTTTCAGTTGCTGAGAGTTTTTATTTTTCTAGTTTCTTAAGAATCCTCTGATGACTTATTAAAGCATTTTTGTCATAGCTGCGTTAAAGTCTTTGTCAGGTAATTCCAACATGTCGTCTTGGCATTGGTGTCTGTTGATTGATTTTCCCATGGGAGTTAAGATTTCCCTGGTTCTTTTATGCTGAGTAATTTGGGATCGCATCCTGCACATTTTGAATATGATGTTAGGAGTGAGTTAAAGTTGCTCAGTCATATCCAACCGACTCTTTGCAACCCCATGGGCTGTAGCCTGCCAGGCTCCTCTGTCCATGGAATTCTCCAGGCAAGAAAACTGCCATTCCCTTCTCCAGGGGATCTTCCTGACCCGGGGATCAAACCTGGGTCTCCTGTGTTGCAAGCAGATTCTTTACTGTCTGAGCCACCAGGAAGCCCTGTGTTGGGAGACTGGGTCTTGTTTAAGTCTTATGGAGAAGTTAAGTCTTATTGTTT
The DNA here is from genome assembly GCF_014754425.2 of Oryx dammah. Lineage (NCBI taxonomy): Eukaryota > Metazoa > Chordata > Mammalia > Artiodactyla > Bovidae > Oryx > Oryx dammah. The sequence goes on from NW_024070199.1 coordinate 39,166,220, forward strand.
GCTTTAGTGGCAATCTGCTGGTCCCGGCTGTGGTTCCAGCGTCAGTTCAGATTTCCAAGCCTTCACAGTGCTGTTTGGACCTGTCCAGGTGCACCAGTCAGGGATCAGGCTGGGATCTGGCAGGTGGCCTGTGGCTTTAGTTCTCAAAGTTTCAGGTGTGATAGTGCAGGGTTGAACCCGTGTCTCCTGCACTGACAGGCAGATTCTTCACCACTGAAGAAGCAGCCCTGAAACAACTAACACTTTTTAAAAGTTGTTTTTGAAATTATTATGTAGCCGTATCATAAGAAGTGTGAAAAATAAAGAGAAAAAATGGCACCTCTCATCTACCTCTGCAGCCTATAGTAAACCTCTGTTAGCATATGGCAGTATTATCTTTCCTTTTTTTTTCAACTGTTAGGAAATAGTTAATACACATAAAAGTATGTGTGTACGGTCATATTACACATATAATAAAAAATTAATACATGTACCCAGGGGCTTCCCTTGTGGCTCAGCTGGTAAAGAATCCACCTGCAATGTGGGAGACCTGGGTTCAATCCTTGGGTTGGAAAGATCCTCTGGAGACGAGAACGGCTACCCATTCCAGTATTCTGGCCTGGAGAATTCCATGGACTGTATAGTCTATGGGGTCGCAAAGAGTCGGACAGGACTAAGCGACTTTGAGGTTCACCCACCCACCCCCTTAAATAGAACATTAACAGTAACTTTCAAAACTGCCTTTCTGTCCCTTCCCAATCCAGTTCTTTCAAATATACTTTTTACATAGCTAGACTCAGAGCATACATCCAATGTTGAGCCTGACTCTTGTGTTTCCCAGGACTTTCCCAGGCCCAGGTGAGGGCACGTGTGTCTCAGGCCCCTGGGAGGCCTTTGGATTCCCCCAGAAGAGAGACTGAAGCCCAAGGCCTCCATCTGGGTGGGAATGGAGGCCCTTTTGGGGTGACTTTGCCTCTCAGAAGCAGTCTGGTGCTGCTGCCTGTCTGGTGGGGTTGGGGAGGATTGCTGTGGGGGTCCCAGGGCAACGTCTGGGGGTCGTCCTGGCCCAGCACCGGGCTGTGCTCGCTCACTCCCTACCCCTCCACCCCAGGAGAAAGAGCGGCAGCGCCTGGAGAACCTGCGGCGGAAGGAGGAGGCCGAGCAGCTCCGCAGGCAGAAGGTGGAGGAGGACAAGCGCCGGCGGCTGGAGGAGGTGAAGCTGTAAGTGCCTCCATGCCCTGCAGCCCACCCAGCCTCGCTGGACCCCCGTGACCACCCTGTGTGCCCACAGGAAGCGCGAGGAGCGCCTCCGCAAGGTGCTGCAGGCCCGGGAGCGGGTGGAGCAGATGAAGGAGGAGAAGAAGAAGCAGATCGAGCAGAAGTTTGCTCAGATCGACGAGAAGACGGAGAAGGTGCGGGCCTGGGCTGTGTGTGGGCGGCAGCTCAGTGGACTGGACCCATGGGGACCTTACCGGTCTCCTGCCCCATATCCTTCTCCTGTCCGTCATGGGCCCTGCAGTTCTGAGCCACGTGCAGGGTGGAAGGTCTGCTCTGGGGCGAGCACAGCCCTGTGCTCCTGGCGGGAGTGCCTCCTGGCTGCCCCCTCCCCAGGGCTGTGGGAGCAAGCCGGGTCCATAGGACTCAGAGTATCTGTCACACAGAGTACCAAGCCCCACTCCATAGGGTTGAGTGAGGGGGGCTGTTCCAATGGGCATCTGGGCTTGGGCTCTGCAGGCCAAGGAGGAGCGGCTGGCAGAGGAGAAGGCCAGAAAGAAGGCAGCAGCTAAGAAGATGGAGGAAGTGGAGGCGCGCAGGAAGCAGGAGGAGGAGGCGCGGAGGCTCAAGTGGCTGCAGCAGGTGTGAGCGCGGGCGCGGCCGCAGGGAAGAGGTGGGGGAGTCTGCAGGGCCCGAGGACCGCCGGGCACATGCCACTCCATCAGGTTGATCCCGGTGGATCTTGTCGCCTCAAGCTCGGAAGGAGGTTCAGCAGAGGCTGTGGAGATGGGGATGGTGACAGCGACCTGCCTTGTGTTTTCTGCAGAGGCAGCAGTTTGAGGGCTAAGTCCATGGCCTTGGGAGCCAGACTTCCAATTTCATTTCTGCCCTCTGTTGGCTGTGTGACCTTGGGTGGGTTCCTTGACCTCTCTGTGCTTCATTTCCTTCAGGTAACAGTGGTATCTACTTGGTAGGGTTATTGTGAGGATTACGATTACAGGGCTCCCCTGGTGGCTCAGATGGTAAAGAATCCACCTGCAATGTGGGAGACCTGGGTTTGACCCCTGGGTCAGGAAGACCCCCTGGAGAAGTGAATGGCAACCCACTCCAGTGTTTGTGCCTGGAGAATCCCTAGGGACAGAGGAGCCTGGCGAACTACAGTCTGTGGGGACGCAAAGAGTCGGACAGGGCTGAGCAGCTAAGCACAGCACATGAGATTACAGGCCCACCTGTCCTGAGAACCGTCAGTCTTACAACTCTAGGGAATGCAGATCTGTCCTGTGGGGTTACAGGACTAGTGGCTGAAACGTATGAAGTGTTTACATAGTGCCAGGCACTGTTCTGAGTGCGTCGTGCATATAAACCCAGCAGGCTCATGAGGCATGGGCGTAACTGTTGTCCATGTTTGATCAATGAGGACAGACCAGGCCAGAGGGCTTGTGTGACCCGCCCAGTGTCCCCCAGCTCCAGGGTCTGGCTCCAGGCTGTAAACACGCTGCAGCAGCAAGAGTTGTCGCCGGATGCCTCTCAGGCTGGTCACGGAGCTCCCTGTGGACGGGGCTTTGGTGGAGTGTCCTGGGCTCACGCCGCTCTTCCTCCCCGGACGCTCTGTGGCCCCTGCAGCCCGGGCTGGCCCGGGGGCCCTGACCGCGCTCCCTGTTGACAGGAGGAGGAGGAGCGGCGGCACCAGGAGCTGCTGCAAAAGAGGAGGGAGGAGGAGCAGGAGCGGCTGCGGAAGGCGGCCGAGGCCAGGAGGCTGGCAGAGCAGCGGGAGCAGGAGCGGCTGCGGGAGCAGGAGCGGCTGCGGGAGCAGGAGCGGC
>NW_024070199.1:39169243-39399032 GCF_014754425.2 Oryx dammah
GCAGGAGCGGCTGCGGGAGCAGGAGCGGCTGCGGGAGCAGGAGCGGCAGCGGGAGCAGGAGCGGCTGCGGGAGCAGGAGCGGCTGCAGGCTGAGAGGTGAGCGGCCGGGCGGGCAGCCCAGCCCTCGGGGGCCGTGCCGTCCTCCTGTGCGTGTGGCGGACACCGGTGTAGCCATGACCCAGGGGCAGCTCCCACCTTCACTCGGAGGTCTGGAAAAGAAGGTTTCCCTTCTTCCTATAGGCCTCCCTGGTGGCTCAGATGGGAAAGAATCTTCCTGCAGTGCAGGAGACCTGGGTTTGATCCCTGGGTCAGGAGGATCCCCCTGGAAAAGGGAATGGCTACCCACTCCAGTATTCTTGCCTGGAGAATCCCCATGGATGGAGGAGCCTAGTGGGCTACAGTCCATGGGGTCGCAAAGAGTCGCACATGACTGAGAAACTGGCGCTTTGCAAAACAGGGAGGTTTTTTTTCTCTTGGCTCCAAGCCAGGCAGACCACCCAAACGTGGTGTGTTGGTTGCTGGAGATTCAAGGAGTACCAGGCAGGGTCACTCAGGATTTTGTATTCATTCTGCCTCCAGCCGGATAAGCTGAGCCCTTTGGTGTGTTTTTTTCTCAGCTGACATGAGGCAGGGAGGTTGCAGGGTGAGCCAGCATTTCTCAGCAGTTGCTGAGGGTCTTTGTGGGAGCGTCCCACCAAGAAGGATACCCTCTGGCGTCCTTGGCTCTTGCCCACCACTCTGCTCCTCTATTCTGATGATGACTCGGGTTGCCCCCCATCAACATTTCCTGGCAGCCCCCCACCCCCACTGGGGACCATGGCGGATGAGCCAGCCCTTTCAGAGACAGGGGTCTCTGCGATAGGAAAGATTTCCACACTTAGTTCCACCAGTGTTTATCCAAGGCCAATCCCTGTGCCTGCTTGTGCTGGGTTCTGGGCGTGCCAGGGAGGATAAACCACAGTCACCGTTGGCCCAGAGCTGTATGGGGCCCTGTGCCTGTGTGTAGACATAGAGAACTCTGCCTGTGCGTGTATAGACACACGGCAGACCTCGGCCCAGGCCCTGCCTCCACCTCCTGGGAAACACCAGGCGTCCGTCTGCGTGGGGGGTCCACCGCCAGGGGTCTCACTGCATCGGGGCTGTCTCCCATGCTTGATGAGTGGCACAAAGGTGTCCTTTGACCTGTGGGCAGAGTCAGAGACAGGAACCTGGGAAGGGAGCAGAGGGTGGCAGCTGGTGTGGTTTTAGAATCGGATGTCTGCCGGGTAGCACCGGGGCTTCGAGGGGACAGACGATGGTTTGGTGGTCATAATAGTTGGCAGCTACACGCCTTCCACCCATTTCCTTGTTTAAACCTGTGGCCGGCATACCAGCAGCTCCATCTCCAGAGGGGCACACAGGTTCAGAGAGGTTCCGTGACTTGTTCTGGGTCATCCAAGCAAGTACACGGAGGTGGCCTGTGAGCAGCCCCGCCCAGCTTCACATCAGGCCTGGGCCTGGGTGTGGGCCTGCGGTCAGGACGAGTGGCAGTGACTCAGAAGACCTCATTTCGCTCTCCCGTCAACTCTGGATGAAAGGGGCTAGGTTCCCATCGTACGGCAGATAAGAGCCAGGTGCAGAGTTGTGGAGGAGGGGAGCCCAGCTTGGTGGCCTCAAAGCCCAGCACCCCCGACACGGGTGTGCACGCCAGCCCCCAGCGCAGCTGCTGGCCCTCAGCTGGCGTGCCCACCCCGCCAATGGGCTGGGGGCCTGGCTTCCCTGGCGGGGACGGAACAGGGGCTCGGTTTCCTGCTCTGACTGGCTCTGGCTCGGTCCTCAGGGAGCTGCAGGAGAGAGAGAAAGCCTTGCGATCACAGAAGGAGCGGCTGCAGCGGGAGCTGGAGGAAAAGAGGAGAAAGGTAGCAGGGGGCCGGGCGTGTGGCTGCCACGGGCTCTGCGCTGAGCTCTGGGCTGGGGCGGCCTGGCCCCAGTGGTTCGGGCAGGAGCTGCTGTGCCCGCCTGGCTGCACTGGGGTTGGCGCAGAGTGGGGGAGCGCACTCCTCCGGTCTGTGACATCCTGCCTCCCGCTGTCTCCGGGCCCCAGGAAGAGCAGCAGCGCCTAGCTGAGCAGCGGCTGCAGGAGGAGCAGGAGAGGAAGGCCAAGGAGGCCGCGGGTGCCAGCAACAGCCTGAACGTGACCGTGGACGTGCAGGTGAGGCCCCGGGCGTCAGGCTGGAGAGGGCCCCCGGCTCTGATGATTCCCTTCCCAGGAGCTGGAGGCACAGGCTGAGTATATTGGGACCGTGAGAAAGAGGGGGGCTTCCCTGTGGCTCAACTGGTAAAGAATCCACCTGCAATAGGGGAGACCTGGGTTCGATCCCTGGGTTGGGAAGATTCCCTGGAGAAGGGAAAGGCTACCCACTCCAGTATTCCGGCCTGGAGAATTCCATGGACCATACAGTCCATGAGGTCACAAAGAGTTCAACACAACTGAGCAACCTTCCCTTCCCTTCAAGAGAAAGAGGAAGGATACAATCGGCCCAAGTGTTTCCCCCTCTACAACTATTTTTGATATATGTATTGTTCTTTATTCTGAAAGTAGAAAGTAGTTTAAAAAAAAAAAGAAACTGAGCTTTATAAAAGAATACAAAGCAAAAGAAAGGTGCCCTCAAAGGGTAAGTCTAAGTCTGGTGTATTTCTTTCTATATTTAAACATTCATAAATATTTTGTACACACTTTTTCTCACACACACATAAATATAGTTTTTTAAATGGGCCCAGACTGTACATTCCGTCTCAGTCTGTTCGTGCTGCTACAACAAATGACCCTAGACTGTGCAGCTTAAACAGCAGACGTGCTGGGAAGGCCAGGGTCAAGGCGCTGGCAGGTGAGGGCCCTCCTCTGGCTCACAGATGGCCGTTTTCTTGCTGTGTCCTCAGATGGCTGGAGGGGAGAGGGAGCTCTCTGGGGTCTTTTCTAAGGGAACTGATCCCACTGAGGAGGGCTGTACCTCCCAAAGGTCCCACCTCCAGATACCATCACACTGGGGATTAGGATTTAACGTAGGAATGTGGGGGAAGAATATAAACGTTCAGTCCAGAACACATACCGTTTAGCAGCTTGATTTTTTTTTCCCCCTCTCCTTTTTTTTTTTGCTTGTTTAATATGTTATACACACCTGTTTCACCATTTATTAATTGCTTCTGGTAGCTGTGTCCCACTTGGTACCAGAATTTCTTTAATCAGCCCTCCCCGACTAGCATTTAGGCTATTAATGCTGTTATAGACGGATGTAGTGTGAGGAAGGTTTTCGTTGCAGTACAGTTTAGGATGTTGAAAACTTGGAAGGTCGCTGCACCAGGTGGTTAAACTACAAACCATGGAGTTCCCGGTGCAGTGCCCTGCAGCCATTCAAAGGACATACACACATACACACTGACCTGGAAGAACGTTTGTAACATGCTTTTACATGAAAAAGGAAGACATAAGAGTCATGATTTTTTTTTTTCCCAATCAAAAAGCAACCCCTGCACCTTTTTCTTTCTTTTCCCTGTGAAATGAGGGGAGGTGGCCAGAGCCCGGCGCTTCTCAGCGTCAGGAGAGGCCAGCATGCAGGGCCCGGCGCTTCTCAGCGTCGGGAGAGGCCAGCATGCAGGGCCCGGCGCTTCTCAGCGTCGGGAGAGGCCAGCATGCAGGGCGGGCAGCCAGTAGCAAGGTTCATCTTTTCCAGTCTCCAGCTTGTACGTCGTATCAGATGACCCCTCAGGGGCACAGGGCCCCCCCCAAGATCAATGCAGATGACTACGGGATGGATCTGAACAGTGATGACTCCACCGATGACGAGGCCCATCCCCGGAAGCCCATCCCCAGCTGGGCCCGAGGTGAGCGGGGCCTGGAGCTCCCCGGGGGGGCGGGTCCCCACTTGTGACTCCGAGGGCTCGGCGGCTGTGGGTGTCAGGAGCCCATTGTGCCTGTGGGCTGGCAGCTTGAGTCTTGGGCCAACTCTGCGTCGGACCTCCGGACGCTCCTGGAAAGGGTGGGTGTGCCCTGACCAGTGGGCTCGCCTGTAGACCAGATCTACGGTGCTGGGCGCCTCCGTTCTCAGCAGATGCGTTGGATCCTGCCTGACTGCCAGCAGGTGTGGTGCTGGGTATTCCGTCTCAGGCTCTGGCCTCCCCCTGGGAGCCCCACCCAGTAGGCCAGATGGACCCAAATGTGTCGCCCGGGAGGGGAATAGAGCCCAGAGAGGTAGCGGGGTTTTGGCTGTGTATGAAGAGCTGGAGTGGGGGTGCTGGCCAGCTGGTGGCGGGAGTTGGGGGTGGAGATGGGAGCCCTTAAGCAGGGTTGGTCCCCGAGTTTACACGTCTCTAAACAGGAGTGTGGGTGAGTTTGAAGGTGCCTTAGGCCTGGGTCCAAAGCCTGCGGGAGTGAGCGAGGCCAGTGGGTGCCCATCTCACAGAGCTGGCCGAGCTGGGGGTGGGGTGGCCCTCACTCCCAGGAGGAAGGGCCCAGAGCCCCGGGAGCTCAGCCCTCTACAGACCACAGGCTCTGTGAGTCTCACTTCATCTAAACCCCACAGTAACTGGAATCTGACTCTGTCTCCTTAATAATAAGTCATTCTGGAGGTGGCAGCTGGCAGGAGTCAGCATGGCTGGGATGCCAGGCTAATTGTGGTTGACCTCCACCAGCCCACTTGAACTCTCAGTTTTCCCATCTGGAATGGGGGTGCTGAGAGCACCCAGCTGAGAAGGGCTGCTGATGACAAGCATGTTAGTGCAGGAAGGCCTGGTACCAGGCGAGCGCTGGGCACGCATTCTGCCCCCTGACCCCCTGGGTTCCTCCTCAGCCTCGCTCTAGGCTCTGAGCCACCAGCAGCCCCAGCCTGCACCAGGCATGACGGGGCTGCGGTGTTGATGGTGTGAGTAGCTGGTCAAGGCCGTCAAACATGACGTCAGATGTGTTGGTCCTGGAGCTGGACTTGTCTTTAGACCCCAGCTCTGCCGGTCACCAGCTGTGTGCCTTTCGGCAGGTCTCATTGAGGTGGCCGTGGTGGTCTCACGATGAGGTGGTCATGCAGTGACCTCGGCCGAGTGCCTGGCTCACGTGAGCTGCCAGAGCAGGGCTACAGGAGCGGGCAGTGAGGGGTTATTGCTGTTTCGTAGAGGGGGACTCTGAGAAGAGTTGATGTGGCAGGAGGTGGGGGAGTGATGAGGCAGAGAGGTTGACAGGGCTTCTGTGGGAGGGCAGGGAGATGGGAGGAGACTCGGGGAACACAGGGCAGTGAGCCAGCCCTTCATGTCCCCCCGCAGGCACCCAGCTCAGCCAGGCCGTCATCCGCCAGTATTACCAGCCCCCAGACCTTCTGGATCTCTTCGGAAGCCTCCTCCAACTGGACTTGGAGGAAATCTTCCAGAAGAGCAAGCCCCGCTACCATAAGCGCACCAGCTCCGCCGTGTGGAACTCGCCGCCCCTGCAGGGCCCCAGGGTCCCTGGCAGCCTGGCCTACAGCCTGAAGAAGCACTGAGCCAGGCCTGCGGGCCCGCTCGACTGTCTCGGCCTTTGCTGTGTCTGTCTGTCCGTCTCTCTGTTGACCTGCTGCCCTCCTGCCTGGTATCCTGTCCCTGAGGGTTTGGTCAGATGTATATAAATGTCCTCTGTGTCATGAGTGAAGAGCAGCCCAGCCCCGCCTGGTCTGTTGACAGCACTCTGTAAATAGATTGTTAGAGTTCAGTTGAATTTTAGCCTCTAGTGTTTAAGAGCTAGGTTAATAAAGTCTATTCCTTTAAGTCTGCTGTGGGTATCATGGCACCAGGGCTTCTTTGCACAAAGCCCTGGACCCTGGCTCTGTCTTGGGCTGCCGGAGGGGCCGGAAGAGGAGATATGTGTCAAGGTCAGCTGGATCCCACCCACAGAGAGGCCGATGGAGCAGGCGATTCCAATGGCAGCCCTGAACAACCCTGAGAAACACTTCAGTTACTTTCGTGTTGAAGCAGGTGACATTACAAGCCTGTTTTTCTGGGCACCGCCCTGCCTGGAAAGAGGGGCTCATTCAGTGGGTCAGACTTGGAGTTAAGGTCAGAGTTGGGCTCTTGACACAGCTCTGCCACTTAACACAGGCCCTCAGCCCCTCCACGCCTCAGGTTCCATCCACCCCCGCCGCACAGATGCTGAAAGGACTTTAGAACGTGGACGTGCCGCTGAAACAGATCTGGGTGAGGAAGGGGACGCCTCTTGAAACTACCTCAGGACCAGTACGTGCAAGCAGCTGGGATGTTTCTCCAGCAAAACCAGGCAGCCGCCAGGTTAAATGCTCATTAGCCGCCTCATTATTGCATCTCCATGGAAGCTGGCCCTGCCCCACTGCCGCCAGCTGGGTACTAAGCCTGCCATAGCTCCATCTCCTCCTCCAGCTCTTGGGACGGGGGTTGGTGAACTTGGGCCTATGGGCCAAATCAAGTCACAGTCTGTTTTTGTCAAGTTTTATTGGAACCCGCTCTATAGACATGAATTAACTGCTGTCCCCATCTGCCTGCTGAGGGCAGAGTTAAGTAGGTACAACAGAGGCCTAATGTTTCGCAAAGGTGAGAGTATTTACTCTCTACCTTTACAGAAAATGTTCGCTGACCCTACTTCAGGACAAAATCAAGGCTGAATGTAAGAGAGATTTTTAAAAATGAGCAGAGTGAATACATATAACAGGCTGAAATCTAGAAGATTCCACCCATGAAAAGAAAAACATTTTACTGTTCATTCAAACAATTTAAATTTGTTTCATATGTTCTCTGGGCTTCCCAGGTGGTGCTAGTGGTAAAGAACCCACCTGCCAACGCGGGAGACCTAAGAGACATGGGTTCCATCCCTGGGTCGGAAAGATCCAATATTCTTGCCTGGAGAATCCCATGGACAGAGGAACCCGGCAGGTGGGCTACAGTCCATGGGGTCACAGTCAGAAACGACTGACGCAGTGTACATGTGTGCACACATGTTCTTTGATGAGAAACTTGTGTTGAGTCTACTGGTGAGGGTGTCTTTGCCTAAAGCCATAATGTCAAGATATGGCCTCTTGTAAGCGTATTTGTATGGTGGGTTTGAGAAGAAATTGTTAGTCAGCAAAAGGGTGGTTACAGTTACTCTGCGTCTTCATCAGCACTTGATATTCTTGGTGCTTCATATTTTTGCTGTTTTTATAGATGTGTAGTGAGTTCTTGTGGTGTTTTTTTGTTTTTTTTTTTTTTTAACTTTGGCAGCACAGTGAGGCCTGCAGGATCTTGGTTCCCCAACCAGGGATCAAACCTGTGCCCCCTGCAGTGGAAGCTTGGAGCCTAAGTCCTAACCACAGGACTACCAGGGAATTCCCTCTTCATGGTTTTAATTTGCATTTCCCTAATGGCTGGTTATGCTGACCGTCATCTCATGTGCTTACTTGCCATCTGCGTATCTTTGGCAAAGTGTCTGTTCAACTCATTTGTTCATTTTTAAGTTGAGTTGTTGGTTTTCTTGCTGTTTAGAGTCTATACCACCACCACTGTGTACAAGTCTTCTGCAAGGTCTGAGGATCTGTGCCTCAATCACATCTTCTCTCTGAGCCAGGGGAGGGGTGGTAATGGTATCATTTTTGTCTTCGTTTGAAGTTTATGCAAAGTGAGACTCAATGTCAACGCCAAGCTCATGTAGGGTGTGTGGTCAGGTTGGAATCTCTTGACTCTGAAGGTGTTGCTCCAGATCAGCTCCGCTGTCCTGCTGTCCAGACATGAGGAAGGTGAGGGGAGGCCCTCCATCATCTCTTGCTTGCACCCAGACTTTTCTGATGCCACTGGCAACTACTAGTCTTTGGCCTGCGATGTGTCCTCATCCAAGGCTGCTGTAACTTACCCAGACTCCCTAACGCCCCCTAGTGGCCAGGCATGGTATCATGTATCACCCGGGAAGCTGGCAGATGACATACCCAGAATGCCAGGAGCTGAAGCCTTCCTGGGGTGGATTTTGACTAACGGGGAACTGGAGGTAGGAGGGAGCTGCCACCTTCCTGTCTCCCACAGGGGTTTCTGAGGCATCGTTTCTCCACACAGCCCATCTGGAGAAGTCCCACTGCCCAGCAAACTGCTGTGTCTCCACACTGGGTGGGCGTAGAGCAGTGGTTGACGCAGTCAAGCCCATTTGCCCGACACCTGTCCTGGCTCTCGTCCCTTTTGCCAGGTTCCCGGGAGGCCTGGGGACATCTAGTGGTGAGGTGCACAGCGGGTGTACACAGCATAGGTATCCCCCAACTTGGCCAAGTAAGGGAGCGGTAGAGTAGATCAGGGCCAATCATAGAGTTTCCTTATTTTTATTATTTTCTAAGTGACAGTGGTAGGGAATCTGCCTGCTAGTCCAGGAGATACAAGAGAGGTGGGTTTGATCCCTGGGTCAGGAAGATCTCCAGGAGTAGGAAACGGCAACCCGCTTCAGTGTTCTTGCCGTGGACAGAGGAGCCTGGCAGGTTACAGTCCATGGGGTGGCAAAGAGTCAGACATGACTTGAGCATGCGCACACACATACACATAATGACCCCCATGAAGGACCCTTGTAACTTTGGGTGTTGGGATCTCCATTGGTCAGCTGCGGCTGCTGCTGCCAAGTCGCTTTAGTCGTGTCCGACTCTGTGCGACCCCATAGACGGCAGCCCACCAGGCTTCCCCGTCCCTGGGATTCTCCAGGCAAGAACACTGGAGTGGGTGGCCATTTCCTTCTCCAATGCGTGAAAGTGAAAAGTGAAAGTGAAGTCACTCAGTCATGTCCAACTCTTCGTGACCCCATGGACTGCAGCCTACCAGGCTCCTCCGTCCATGGATTTTCCAGGCAAGAGTACTGGTGTGGGGTGCCATTGCCTTCTCCATCCATTGGTCAGAGGGAGGATCTAAAAATCAGATTGTCACACTGGAGCACTGGCTGCACGTTGATGAAATACAGTGAAGCGGACCTCCATGTCTGGGTTCTGGACCAGGTCCCTCAGGGGTTGTCCTGCCTAGAACTGAGCCCTGACTCACGATGGGTGAGAGGAGAGCAGAGGGGCTGGGAGAGCTGGGCTCACTTCCGTGTCTGCTATCGCTGCTTTCTCCTCCGCCAAGAACTCAGCAAATGAGCTCTCAAAGCAAGCTTTGACAAACACATTCAACTCTGCCCACAGATGCTGGAGGAAAAAGCTTAGGCCCGTTCACCGTGACAGCAAGCCAGCGCTTGTGCGATGTCAAGGGAGCACTGAGCGTGGAGCATGGCCCTACCTGTGAACCAAGGTACCAGCCTATGGACATCCATGTCTGGATGGATGGGGAAAAGACTTGCGTTAACACTGGCTGTATCCGAGTGACTTCCATCATCTTCCATGCACTTTCTTCATTTTTTTCAAAATTTTTAAAGAGTGCTCTGTCCATTACACAGCGCCTTGCATAACAACTTTCATTTATTCCTAAAAATCCTGCCCACTGAGTGAAAAATATTCCTGTTATTTTTAATGGGAAAAATGATGATGTGTTTCATTACAAACCAACGTTCCTAAATTATTTTCACAGATAGAAAGATATATCAGTGGAACAAGGAGAAGTTTATGTAAATAATACATGACACCTTGAAAGTCAAAATGCAGTTTCTGTGCATAAACATGTTGCAATAATGGTATTGTGCTCTTTTTTTTTTTTTTTTTTTTTCGTCATCATCTCCACACAATTTTCATTATCAGCTGCTCAGTCTTTTGGGAGCTTATGATTACCTTACACCCAAATGAGACTTAAAAGTATAGTACCTTTACTATATATAAAGTTGCATATGTTAATATATATACCTTTATGTCGATATCCATATCTACATCTGTAACTTTATATCTATAGCTGTCTACCTTTAGAACAAAATTAAGGCTAAATACAGGAGGGCTTTCAAAAAAATGACAAATTAGTTAGCATGCACTGTACACGTTAGTCTAAGAGATTCTATCCATGCAAAGAAGAGTGTTTTAGGATTCATTCAAATACAGAGTGCATTTCAAATTTGTTTCATATGACATTCTATGACTGGGAGGGGTTGTGCTGAGTAAAGTGGCATGTATGTCTTTGCCTGGGCTTCCCAGATTTCCCAGGCAAGACAACTGGAGTGGGTTGCTGTTTTCTTCTCCGTTTGATCCCGACCCAGGGATCAAACCCATGTCTCCCGCATTTGCAAGTGGATTCTTTGCTACTGCCTGCAATGCAGGAGACCTGGGTCAGGAAGAAGGAAATGGCAACCCACTCCAATATTCTTGCGTAGAGAACTCCATGGACAAAGAAGCCTGGCGGTCTATAGTCCATGGGGTTGCAAAGAGTCGGACACAACTGAACAACTAACACTTTCTTTCACTTTCTTTGCCGCTGAGTCACAAGGGAAGCACAGCTGGAGCAAAGGAGCTCTAAAAGGTCCGGAGGGGATGCTAGTTAGGGAACCACCGATGTATGTGGAGGCAATGTACATTTAACATTGTAAAAGCATTACAATGCTAACATATGCATATAACTACAATGCTAACATTATAAAGCATGACAAAAGTCATCAAGAATGATGTCATCAGCAGCTCCATTTAATAAAGACTTAGTGTGTGTCTGGAATTACGATGAGTTCTTTACCTGCGTTATCCACATTCACTCTCTCAGAGCCCTGCAGGACAGTCATGCCCATTTTCAGTTCAGTCCAGTTGCTTAGTCGTGTCCAACTCTTTGCAACCCCCTGGACTGCAGCATGCCAGGCCTCCCTATCTATCACCAACTCCCGGAACTTGCTCAAACTCATGTCCATCGAGGCGGTGATGCCATCCAACCTCTGTCATCCCCTTCTCCTCCTCCCTTCAATCTTTCCCAGCATCAGGGTCTTTTCCAATGAGTCAGTTCTTCACATCAGGTGGCCAAAGTATTGGCGTTTCAGCTTCAGCATCAGTCCTTCCAATGAATATTCAGGACTGATTTCCTTTAGGATTGACTGGTTGGATCTCCTTGCAGTTCAAGGGACTCTCAAGAGTCTTCTCCAACACCATAGTTCAAAAACATCAATTCTTCAGCGCTCAGCTTTCTTTACAGTCCAACTCTCACATCCATACATGACTACTGGAAAGACCACAGCTTTGACTAGACGGACGTTTGTTGGCAAAGTAATATCCCTGCTTTTTAATATGCGGTCTAGGTTGGGCATAGCTTTTCTTCCAAGGAACAAATGTCTTTTAATTTCATGGCTGCAGTCACTATCTGTAGTGATTTTGGAGCCCCCCAAAATAAAGTCTCTCTCACTGTTTCCACTGTTTCCCCATCTATTTGCCATGAAGTGATGGGATTGGATGCCATGATCTTAGTTATGTTAATGTTGAGTTTTCAGTCAACATTCACTTTCATCAAAAGGCTTTTTAGTTCTTCTTCACTTTCTACCATAAAGGTGGTGTCATCTGCATATCTGAGGTTATTGATATTTCTCCCAGCAATCTTGATTTCAGCTTGTGCTTAATCCAGCCTGGCATTTTGCATGATGTACTCTGCATAAAAGTTAAATAAGCAGGGTGACAATATACAGCCTTGACATACTCCTTTCCCAATTTGGAACCAGTCTGTTGTTCCATGTCCAGTTCTAACTGTTGCTTCTTGACCTGCATACAGATTTCTCAAGAGGCAGGTCAGGTGGTTTGGTATTCCCATCCTTTAAGAATTTTCCAGTTTGTTATGATCCACACAGTCAAAGATTTTGGCGTAGTCAATAAAGGAAAGGTAGATGTTTTCTGGAACTTTCTTGCTTTTCGATGATCCAGAGGATGTTGGCAATTTGATCTCTTCTTCCTCTGCCTTTTCTAAATCCAGCTTGACCATCTGGAAGTTCACAATTAACATACTATTGAAGCCTGGCATCCTGACCTTGTGTTAATGTTATCTCAAAATGTATGTTGTGGATGAGGGGCCTGGTGCCAGTCTCTGAGTTTTGAGACATTTCCTTTCTCTAATTAGCAGACGGCTAGTAGCTATATAACATCCAGCTAAAGATTAGCAGGGGGGTACTATTTCTGCCCTCTTCTGATGTTTATGTCAGAAGCTTTCTCTATCTCTTATAGTTTAACAAAACTATTACACAAAAGCTCTGAGTGATCAAGCCTTGTCACTGACCCTGGATTGAATTCCTCTCCTTCAAAAGCCTAGAATCCTGGTGTCTTTCACGGCTCAGCAATAATCTTTCAACAACCTTTCTGCATATACATTAAATATGCCCATTTTACAGAGTAGTAAACAGGCTTAGGGTTAAAAATCACACAGCAGGTAGATGACATAGTCACATTCCAGTTCTTGTCTCTGTCCCTAAAGCCCAGGCACACGGTTAACATTTGGTCTCCTGGCTTCCCTGGTAACTCAGACAGTAAAGAATCCACTCTCAATGCCGGAGACCTGGGTTTGATCCCTGGGTTGAGAAGATCCCCTCGAGGAGGCATGGCAACCCTCTTCAGTATTCTTGCCTGGAGAATCCTCATGGACAGAGGAGCGGCAGTCCATGGGGTCACAAAGAGTCGGACACGACTGAGAAACTAAGCACAGTGCATCTTCTATATCCAGTAAGGGGTTCCCTGGGCTGATGCCCCTGGAAATTGTTCCAGAGATCAGATGGAGCTGAGGTCAAGGTGACCCATGTTCTGCTGACCTGGAGGGTGAGACAGAATCAGGAAGGCCAAGATCACCTGCGTGACTGGACTGGCAGCAGCCAGTGTTTAAAGGCCAGAGCAGAGAGTCTCTGGTGTGTACTGCTTATGTCCCAGCATCTGAGCCCACCCGCCACTGCAATCTGGGCTCCTGCAGGCAGCCTGGACATGCCCTGGGGAGGCCAGTCCCAAGGTGTCACAGGAGCAAGGATGTGAACTTGCAGCACAAGTTCTTCTGGGACGTACCTCAAGGTCAGCGGGAATGCTAGGTCCCCTCACAGAGAAGGCTTTGTGCCCCAGGGATGGGAATCACTTCTTTGCCTCCAAACCTCAGTGCTTCTGGTTTTTGTCCCCCCGTTTCACAGTAAATCCCAGAGAGTACATACATGGTGCAGGGAAAGCTGGGTCACACTGGAGTTCCCTTTTCTTTGTTGATGGTTCTTTTCTTGAACCTGGACTCTGGAAACCATCTTCTCTTCAATTCCATTGCTACTTCCTCGTCATCTCCTACTTGGACTTGCCCAGGAGCCCACTTCCCTCATCAATCATCCTTTGACTGGTTCCTCCCTGCAGTCACGGCCATTTATGCATAAATCCTCTTGTTGAACATGTGTTTCATGTAAGCCACAGTGGATACATCAGTAAAGAAAACAAACCAAAATCCTTGTCTCTACAAAGCTTATGTGTTATTGAGGGGAACAAAACAATAAGCCAACCAAAGAGGTAAAATTTAAAGTACAAGGTGATAAATACCATAGAGAAAAAATAAGGCAGGAGGTAGGGTGGTTTTGTGGTTTTAATTAGGATGGACAGCACCCGAAACTAATATTCTTTTGTAAATCAGCTATAGCAATAATGTAGTGTTAGTTCCTCCGTCGTGTCTGACTTTTGGCAACCCCATGAACTGGGGCCCGCCAGGCTCCTCTGTCCGTGGAATTCTCCAGGCAGGAATACTGGAGTGGGTTGCCATTCCCTTACTTCAATACAATTATTAGGATGTACAGGAAAGGCCTCACCGAAGAGGAAATGTTTCAGCCCAAATGAAGGAGGTGAGGGACAGAGCCCGAGGTGTCTGGTCAATGGGCAATCCAGGTGGAGTGCTCCAGGGTCTGGTCATAATGTTCTCTTTAGTTTTTATATAAATATGTGTTGTCTTGATTCAAGCCAGGAACCAGTGTTCCGGGAAACTATCAATTAAGTTCAGTTGGCCAGCAAATGGGAGATGCTCCAGGGTTGTTTCTCAAACACAGTTTGCATCAGAATCACCTAGAGATCTTGATGAAACAGTTTGTCGGGCTCACCCTTGGGGTTTCTCATCAGTAGCTCTGAGGTGAGGTCCAAGAAGGTGCATTTCAAACATCAGGTGATCCTGATGTTGCTGGAGTGAGGATCATATTTTGAGAAGGTCTGCTCTAAGGCAACTTGCCATCTCCTTCTGGAAGGCTTGGGGTTTGGCTGACTTCAGTAAACGAAAGACACAACTTCTACCTATCAACTTATGTGAACCTCAGCAAACCCCTGATGGAACATTCTCTTCCATTCTGAGAGATTTGCCTGGCCAAAAGGGAGATCATTTTATTAAAGACCCTGTCATCCCCAACCTTCCAAACAAATGGCTTAGTGTTGGTTTAAACTTCATTTATTTTACTAAAATATATCCAATGTTAGTAAAAATAAACAAGGTTAGGGGCTTCCCTGGTGTCTCAGGTGGTAAAGAATCCGCCTGCAACACAGGAGACCCAGGTTTGATCCCTGAGTCGGGAAGATCCCCTGGAGAAGGAAATGGCAACCCACTCCAGTATTCTTACCTGGAGAATTCCACAGACAGAAAAGCCTGGCAGGCTACCGTCCATGGGGTCCCAAGAGTTGGAAACAACTGAGCAACTAATAAAACAACAACATCCAGTATTAACAATGTTCCCTCCTGTCATTTGCTTTAACTCTTCTTCCAGCTGCACATCTTGAGAACAGCAAGCTTGATTTTTTTTCCCTTTGTTGCCTTGTGAGACACAGTTTCCAGGCTCAATCAATGGTAAATTCAACATTCAAAAATTGTAAATTCAACAACAACAAAAAAAGGTAATTTCAACATTCAAAAAAGGAAGATCCTGGCATCCAGTCCCATCACTTCATGGCAAATAGATGGGGAGACAATGGAAAACAGTGAGAGACTTTATTTTCTTGGGCTCCAAAATCACAAAATTAAAAGACACTTGCTCCTTGGAAGAAAAGTTATGGCAAACCTAGACAGCATATTAAAAAGCAGAGACATTACTTTGCCAACAAAGGTCCATCTAATCAAAGCTATGGTTTTTCCAGTGGTCATGTATGGATGTGAGAGTTGGACTGTGAAGAAAGCTGAGCGCCAAAGAACTGATGCTTTTAGATCCCTGGTCCAGGGATCAGGAGAAGACTCTTGAGAGTCCCTCGGACTGCAAAGTGATCCAAGCTGTCAACCCTAAAGGAAATCAGTCCTGAACATTCATTGGAAGGACTGATGTTGAAGCTGAAACTCCAATCCTTTGGCCACCTGATTCGAAGAACTGACTCATTGGAAAAGACCCTGGAAAGTCCCTGATGCTGGAAAAGATTGAAGGCGTGAGGAGAAGGGGATGACAGAGGATGAGATGGTTGGATGGCATCACCGACTTGGATGGACATGAGCTTGAGTAGGCTCCGGGAGTTGGTGATGGACAGGAAAGGCTGGTGTGCTGCAGTCTATGGGGTCACAAAGAATCAGACACAGCGGAGCAGCTGAACCGAACTGAACAGCGGTAAATTAATAGAACCAAATGGCAGATTCGTTGTCTCTGCAACTGTAAGCTTTGAACCTCCAGGTGGCGCCATTTCACACAGAATCTGGGATCTCCCCGAACACTCGCAGTGCGTATACTGCTGGTCACTAGAAGGAGCCTTTATGTTACACTCCTGCATGCGATGGACAAAGTCACTAAAAGGAAGTAAAACTTTCACTTTGACTTGTACTTGTTCAAAACAACTGACCAGAACTTCCCTGGAGTCCCAGGGGATAAGAATCTGCCTGTCAATGCAGGGAACACCGGTTTGATCACTGGTCCAGGAAGATTCCATATGCCTCTGAGCAACTAATCCCATGCCATACACCTTTGGAGCCTGTGCTTTACCGCCCAGGAGCTGCAACTGCTGAGCTCACATGTCCTAGAGCCCATGTTCTACAACAAGAGAAGCCACTGCAATGAGACTCTCTCTCACTGCAAGTAGAGAAAGCCTGTGCACAGCAACGAAGACCCAATGCAGCCAAAATAATACAACTGACCAGCTCTTCCCGAGAGCGCTGCATGACCATGCCGGGTGTATTTAATGCCTGTCTCTTCAGATTTCACACCCATGGAGCAGAAGATGAGAAATTGAGGGCCACATGGGTTGATGAAATCATGAGACCCAACGGAGTAGAGCCTGAGAGTTGACTATTGAGGGCAGAGGTGATAGAGAGGCAGATAAACGATCACGTTGGTGGTGAAGCTAAAGAGGAAGTGAAGATCAAAAGTGCCGCACTTGCAGAGGACTGCCACTGTCTGGGGGCTCCCCAGGTGGCGCTCAGTTCAGTTCCGTTCAGTCGCTCAGTCGTGTCCGACTCTTTGCGACCCCATGAATCGCAGCACGCCAGGCCTCCCTGTCCATCACCAGCTCCCGGAGCTCACTCAAACTCACGTCCATCGAGTCCGTGATGCCATCCAGCCATCTCATCCTGGGTCGTCCCCTTCTCCTCCTGCCCCCAGTCCCTCCCAGCAACAGAGTCTTTTCCAATGAGTCAACTCTTCGCATGAGGTGGCCAAAGTACTGGAGCTTCAGCTTTAGCATCATTCCTTCCAAAGAAATCCCAGGGTTGATCTCCTTCAGAATGGACTGGTTGGATCTCCTTGCAGTCCGAGGGACTCTCAAGAGTCTTCTCCAACACCACAGTTCAAAAGCATCAATTCTTTGGTGCTCAGCCTTCTTCACAGTCCAACTCTCACATCCATACATGACCACCCAGGTGGCACTAGTGGTAAAAAAAAAACCTGCCTGCCCATGCAGGAGACGTAAGAGATGCAGGTTTGATCTCTGGGTCGGGAAGATCCCCTGGGGGAGGAAATGGCAACCCACTCCAGTATTCTTGCCTGGAGAATCCCGTGGACAGAGGAGCCTGGCGGGCTACAGTCCGCGGGGATGCACGGAATCAGACACAGCTGCAGCGACATGGCACGCACACACGACGCTGTCTGGGTTTACGGTTCTCACTAGAGTGATAATCTGAATGAGGCACTGTGCTGAGTGTTTCACATACATACTACTATTTAATTCCTCGGACTTCCTTGTTAACGAAGTGCATCTCCATTTATTAAATAAGTAAAAGATTAGTGGTGGCCTCCATGCGTGTGTGCACGCTCAGTTGCTCAGTCTCTTTGCAGCCCCATGGACTTAACCCACCAGGTTCCCCTGTCCATGGGATTCTCCAGGCAAGAATACTGGGGTAGGTTGCCAAGCCCTTCTCCAGGGGATCTTCCTGACCCCAGGACTGAACCAGGGTCTCCTATATCAGCAGGTGGATTCTTTACCATCTAAGCCACCAGGGAGGCTCTACGGATAGACAAATTCAAAACTAGACTGTGGAAAGCTGGCCTTGATTTTCACCTTTAACAATACTGGTATTATTTCCCTGCTATTGCTACAATTCCTTCTCTGGAACTATCTTTACCTTTCTCACTACCATCATTCACAGAAAATTAGGTCATCTCAGTACAGAAACAGTTGTCAAAAGGAGATTCAGAGGGAGTTATATTTGCTTTAAAAGAACACTGACCTTTGTTTGCCACCACAAGTTCACAAATATCTCATGTATCAGTCAAAGCACCTGAACACAGTAAAAATTAAACACAACATCTGAGACTGGATCAAGAACACAGAGTGTAAGTTTAACCTCTGCTCAACCTTCTTGGAAATCCCCAAGCCTAACAAAAATGATATTAAAACAACAACAAAAGAACAAAGCAGTAAACTCAAGAGTGGGGTAGAAAAAAGAAAGCGACAATGCCAAGTGTTTAAGATTTCCTGGTAGGCAGAGGACAGATAGGCTGAAATCTACTGAGAGACAAATACAGAAGAAACTGAAGTCCAGTCATGTGCTGGAGACAATCCTTCAGAGACAGGATTTGGGGTACAAAACAGGAATTGAGGTTTAGGGTAGGATGATAAATATTAAAGTTGAGGATAGAGAAGGATGAAAGTAGAAACACCACATAACCAGCATGGGACAGCTACCCACCCCAGTTCTGTCTTTGCTCAATACATGGTGCTTGATAACTGCAAGTTGGTGCCTCTTATTCACCCTCGTGTATGTCTGTCCGCCCCCACGCCCTCCTCCCCTCTGGCAACCACCCGTTTGTTCTCTAAGAGGTACAAACTTTCGGTTACAACATAAACAAGTCATGGGTATGAAATGTGCATTGTGGAATATAGTCTTTAATCACGTAGTGTCCTTGGAGGGTCACAATCAACAACCAGACTTATCACGGTGGTCATTTTGAAATGCACAGAAATGCTGAAACACTGCGTGCGTGCCAGGAACTAACATGGTGTTGCAGATCAATCACACTTCAAAAGCAAACGTGCACACTTACAGAAAAGAGATCTGCTTTGTGGTTACCAGAAGCAGCGTTGGGAGGGAGGGAATTGAAGGTAGTCAAAAGGTACAAACTTCTAGTTATAAGACAAATATGAACCAGGGATGTAAGGTACAGCATGGTAAACATAATTAGCGTTGTTGTATATTATACACGAGGGCTTCCCTCGAGGCTCATAGGTAAAGAATCAGCCTGCCAGCGCTGGAGAGGCAATAGACGCAAGTCCAGTCCCTGGGTCGGGAAGATCCCTGGAGAAGGAAATGGCCACCCATCCAGTATTCCTGCCTGGAAAACCCCATGGACAGAGGAGCCTGGTGGGCTACATTCCATGGGGTCACAGAGAGTCAGACACAGCTTAGCAACCAAACAACAACAACGTTATATACAAAAGCGGTTACAAGAGGAAATCCTGAGTTCTCATCACAAGGAAAAAATTTTTCTATTGCTTTAATGTTGCATCCATATGAGATAAATGATGTTCTCTAAACTTACTGTGGTCATCATTTCACGATGTATGTGAGTCAAATCATTATGCTCTACACCTTAAACTTACACAGTGCTGTAGGTCAATTATGTCTCAATAAAACTAGAAGAAAAATATTAATATCAGTTAGGAGCACTAAAAACTGTGTTTCACCATTGAAGACAGTAGTAAACAATTATGTAACTGATTTATTTCCTTTGTGCACATTAAGTCACAAGGATCCCGGATGAGATTGAATTGATATAAGATCACAAGATATCAGATTGTATCAATTATCAAATGAGCTATGCTGCTGCTGCTAAGTCACTTCAGTCGTGTCCGACTCTCTGCAACCCCATAGATGGAAGCCCACCAGGCTCCCCGTCCCTGGGATTCTCCAGGCAAGAACAATGGAGTGGGTTGCCATTTCCTTCTCCAATGCATGAAAGTGAAAAGTGAAAGGGAAGTCACTCTGTCGTGTCCGACTCTTAGCGACCTCATGGACTACAGCCTACCAGGCTCCTCCGTCCATGGGATTTTCCAGGCAAGAGTACTGGAGTGGGGTGCCATAGATTAGCAAATTTTCTAAAGTATTGGTAATGGTGGTAATAGCATGCTTTCGAAGATGCCAGAGTATTTGCTCAGAGATTGCAAAACTATAGGGCCTTACAGTTTGTTGACACTTTACTTATGTTATCTGACAGTCAATGTGACCCACAGTCCCATCCATGATGAGGCTTCTTGCTTCCCTTTTGTAACTCTGCAAGCTATGATTTTCAAGCATGTAACCATCTGAGCGGGCTTCCCAGCTGGCTCAGTGGTCAAGAATCTGCCTGCAATGCTGGAGACACCGGTTCAATCCCTGTGTCTGGAAGATTCCTCTGGAGAAGGAAATGGCAACCCACTCCAGTATTCTTGCCTGGAGATCCCATGGACAGAGGAGTCTGGCAGGCTACAGTCCATGGGGTCACAAAGAGTCAGATATGACTGAGTGACTAAAAATAATCATCTGAGCTATATGTATCCTTTTCCAGTGTTTTTCAGTAAGTGTCCAATAAAAGAAATAGAAAACACTCTAGGTATATTGAACAGGAAGAATTTCATCAAGGAATTGATCATAAAGGCGTTTGAAGAGCTGGAGAAACCAAAAAAAAAAAAGGAGGAGGGAGGAAGAATACAAGGGTGCTCAATGATTGATGATTGCTTAGAAGACAGTACCAGCCCTAGAACTGGAAGGGAAAAACAAAAGTGGTGTTGCCAGATCTCATGACTGTGGGGGAACCTGAGGCTCACTTGGAAGCAAGCTACCGGAGCAGGAAACCAGGAGCCCATCCACGAGAGCGGCCACGGCTGCAGACGGTGCCATGGCTGGCTTGCTGTGGGCACCACACAGACTGCTTCCACAATCACTGCAACATATGATGTCAAAACTGGGGGGGAAATGACATCTTCCCTCTTCCCACCTTCAAACTCCCATCAGTGTCTTCCACTGGAAAAGCTCTCAAGAAGGCAGTTGGCAAGAGAATCTGTATATATAACTCATCACCTTCAGTTGTAGCAGCAGAGTGATGAGCAGGACAGACAGCTCTGGAACTGAGAAACCAGAGGCACCCTATCCAGCACACCGCAATTGCAACCTGCAGAGTCTTCATCTGGTCTTTGTCTGGTTTTCGGCCACTTTTGTCTCTTCTCAGAAGAGTTTGCATCTGATGGCTTGTGGCCCACAATGTGATAAATAAATTTAATGAGTAAGAGGATCGATTCTTGGCCCATTCATTCTCCATAGTTTCTTCCAGATCATAAACAACTTTATTCAGCCTGTTGCTGATGCCACAGGGTAACTGCTTTTCTCCCTAGACTAACACCTGGGTTTGCAGAGGGCTCAAACTCCCTTGTTTGGGAGGGACCTGTGATGGGGTGGTGACTTGCTGTCCCCAGGGGTCTCCTGCACCTGTTCAATGAGGGACATATACCTCAAGGACATGCCAGCTCCCCTTACTGACAGTGGGAAGGACAGGAAGCGTCATTAGCACCTGGCTCCATTCCTGCAAGGCAGCACGCCCTCTGGAATTGCTTCCAGTAACATCTGTTCCCCAGGAAGAACAGATGTGTTTGAACAATTCCCACTTTGATCTGTCAATCTTTTTTTAGATTTATTTTACTGATGTGCAGTTGATTTACAATGTTGATTAGTTTCTGCTATAAAAGCGATTCAGTTATACACGCACGTTCTTTTTTATATTCTGTTCTATTATGCTTTATCGCAAGGTGCTGAATATGGTTCCCTGTGCTATACGGTAGGATCTTGTCATTTACCCATTCTGTATGGAATAATTTACACCTGCTAACCCCACACTCTGCCAGCCCTTCCCTTCTCCTCCTGCCTCTCCCCCTTGGCAACCATGAGTCTGTTCTCTATGCCTGTGAGTCTGTTTCCTTTGTAGATAAGCTCATTTGTGTCATATTTCGATTTCACGTGTTAAGTGATATCATACGGTATTCATTTTTCTCTTGCTGATGTACTTCACTGAGTATGATCATCTCTAGGCCCATTTGTGTTGCTGCAACTGGCATTATTTCATTCTTTTTATGGCTTAGTAGTATTCCATTCCACCCACTTTATCCATTGATCTGTCAATGGACTTCTAGGTTGCCTCCATGTCTTGGCTATTCAAGCATGGTGCTGCTATGAACGCAGGGGTGCATATATCTTTTGAATTACAGTTTTGTCTGGGTATATGCCAGGGAGTGGGATTGCTGGATCATATAGCAACTCTTGGAGAAGGCAATGGCAACCCACTCCAGTACTCTTGCCCGGAGAAGCCCATGGACGGAGGAGCATGGTAGGCTGCAGTCCATGGGGTCGCACAGAGTCAGACATGACTGAGCGACTTCACTTTCACTTTTCACTTTCATGCGTTGGAGAAGGAAATGGCAACCCATTCCAGTGTTCTTGCCTGGAGAATCCCAGGGACGGAGGAGTCTGGTGGGCTGCCGTCTATGGGGTCGCACAGAGTTGGACACGAATGAAGTGACTTAGCAGCAGTAGCAGCAGCATAGCAACTCTATTTTTAGTTTTTTGAGAAAACTTCATACTGTTTTCCATAGTCTGCGCATGCTACGTTGCTTCAGTCATATCCTGCTCTTTGCAACCCTACAGATTGTAGCCTGCCAGTCTCCTCTGTCCATGGCATTCTCCAGGCAAGAATACTGGAGTGGTTGCTGTAGCCTTCTCCAGGGGATCTTCGAAACTCAGAGACTGAACCTGTGTCTCTTATGTCTCCGGCATTGGCAGGCGGGTTCTTTACTACTAGCGCCACCTGGGAAGCCCTATTTCCATAGTGGTTACACCAATTTACATTCCCACCAACACTGGAGGAGAGTTCCCTTTTCTCCACACCCTCTCCAGCATTCATTATTTGTAGATATTGAGAGTCTTGACTCCTGCTGAAAAGAAACTTAGGGTGGAAGGGCAGTCCTTGATATCTAAGTGTCCTCTAGTAGTGGAAGAAAATTGCTGGAGTAACTACCTGGAAATCTCATGGACTCATGACAGTTCCATATGGAGAGAGAGCCCCAGATTTATTCAAATGTAACCTACGTGTTCATTGTGACATAGAGAGCTGCTAAGTCACTTCAGTCGTGTCCGACTCTGTGCGACCCCATAGACGGCAGCCCACCAGGCTCCCCTGTCACTGGGATTCTCCAGGCAAGAACACTGGAGTGGGTTGCCATTTCCTTCTCCAACGCATGAAAATGAAAAGTGAAAGTGAAGCCACTCAGTCGTGTCCGACTCTCAGCGACCCCATGGACTGCAGCCTTGACATAGAGAGGGATTTATGTAATTTTCTCATCCCTTGTTTTGCCACTGGATTTGTACAGGACTGTGCCAAAGCTCTGGAATTGGCATGGGCTATATGATGTAACTGGCTGTTTAAGACTTTGCATACCTATTGAAAAATTTCTCCCATAAATTGAGACCTTTGGCCCAAGTCATTGTTGAGTTTTTGTCATTTAGTCACTAAGTTGTGTCCAACTCTTTTGTGACCCGGTGAAGTGAAGACAAGAATACTCGAGTGGGTTGCCATTTCCTTTTCCAGGGGATCTTTCCCACCCAGGGACTGAACAAGTCTCCTGCATTGCAGGATGATTCTTTACCACTGAACCACGTGGTGGAATAGAATTCTCCAAAAGAGATTTTATACTGATGCAAATAGAGTAACTCTGCATTCAAATGGGTATATCTTTCCTTTCCTCCTTTGCTTTCTGCTTCTCTTCTTTTCACAGCTATTGGAAAGGCCTCCCCAGACAGCCATTTTGCTTTTCTGCATTTCTTTTCCATGGGGTTGGTCTTGCTCCCTGTCTCCTGTACAATGTCACGAACCTCCGTCCATAGTTCATCAGGCACTCTGTCTATCAGATCTAGTCCCTTAAATCTATTTCTCACTTCCACTGTATAATTGTTAGGGATTTAATTTAGGTCATATCTCAATGGTCTATAGGTTTTCCTTACTTTCTTCAATTTAGGTCTGAATTTGGCAATAAGGAGTTCGTGATCTGAGCCACAGCCAGCTCCTGGTCTTTTTTTTGCTGACTGTATAGAGCTTCTCCATCTTTGGCTGCAAAGAATGTAATCAATTTGATTTTGGTGTTGGTCATCAGGTGATGTCCATGGGTAGAGCCTTCTCTTGTGTTGTTGGAAGAGGGTGTTTGCTATGACCAGTGCATTCTCTTTGCAGAATTCTGTTAGCCTTTGCTCTGCTTCATTCTGTACTCCAAGGCCAAATTTGCCTGCTACTCCAGGTGTTTCTTGATTTCATACTTTTGCGTCCCAGTCCCTTATAATGAAAAGGACATCTTTTGGGGGTGTTAATGTTGTAGCCATGCATTCCGGAAAACAAGCTCACTCAGAAGGACAATGCAGATAGTGGAGTGCAGCGTATTACACCAGCAGGCCCAAGGCAGAGTCACCTCTTAGCCAAGGACCCTGACCAGTTTTTGTGAAAACTTTACATACCCTAAGCGTACATGCTCAAACCCACGTTCCCAAATTCTCTGAAACTAGTCTGAACAAAGGAAAAGAAAAATACCATCAAAGTTAATCTGTGATCCGTATGCCTTAAGCCTAGGTAGTTAACAGTGGACAATTATCAATAGGCCTGTGGTCATACCTCAATAAGCATAATAAAATTTATGATTCTATTTGGTTACATAGATAATTAGGGTATTCTTTTAGGCGTGCAAAAGTCTAGGTACGAGCCCTGGGGCTCTTCCATTGTTTGGGGGGGGGGGTCTGATTTTCCAGTTGGTATGTCGTTTCCATAGATACTGGGCATAGAGCTCAAAGTCCACAGTCTGGCCCTAGATGGAGTCCTGCTTTCAAGATGAAGCTGCTCTGTCTGTTTCCTCCTTCAATCCCCTGTTTTGATGCTCTTAACTCATAGTATGAGCATCACTCATAGGGATATATTGCACCCTGGCTCTCTGACAGCCAATTTGGGAGAACAACACCAACCTTTGGGTTACAAAGTTCATAATACGTTGTAAAATTCAGGGTCCACAAAGCAGAACTATCAAGGCAACTGTAACCATGGTAAATATAATTTTCCGCCAATCACCCTTCACCCAAGATGGGACAGAAGTCCAGAAAGGAATGTCTTCATTTGACATTGCTTTTACCAGTTTTTCATGTCATCTAAAGCAGCTGATACGTTGCCAGATAAATCAGGAATATATACACAACATTTAACCTTAATTATAGCATAAGTTCCCTCCTTGAGCAACTGTGAGCATGTCCAAAGCCATTCTATTTTGAATTACCACTTTTCTCATTTGGATTTGTTCTTCATTTAAGGCTTGGGTGGCTTTAGCACTATCTAGGAGGGCCTGTTTTGTGAAATTAGTCAAGGCTTCTACTTTAATCATAATATCTGTTGTCCCTATAGAAGGTATGAATAAGGCAGCAATATACTTATACCATTGAAACACAGACCATGTCCACCTAGCATGTAAATAAGATAGATTTACCAGGGCTTGTTGTAGGTTAGGCTTTATGCTGCCATGGGCAAAAGTGAATCCCAGTGTGCAGCGGCCTACACAGCCAATTGGTAACCAAGGCTAAAGGTTAGGCCCACAAAGCCACTGGGTTCCATTGGGTGCCGCCCAGCGGATTCCAGGGTTATATTTCCAATCAGGGCCTGGCCAATGGATGGACTGGTTGGGGTGGTATGTGACCTTGAATGTTTGTTTACATTGTTTAGGGGCTAGGTACTGAAGGAGTCGTTGGGTCTAGAAAAGAAAACAACAGTTTCAAAGGCCCTTGCTGAATCATCGAAAACAAAACAGAACTTTAGGTCCTGCCCTGATGTTCCAGGCTGGTTGCATCTATCAGAGACTTATCACCCCCTGTCCAGAAACCTTCCACCCCCTACACCTCCCCAAAAGACTTCTCACCCCCAGCACAACTACAAATGCCATCTCAACTAAAGAATACGCAAAACATCCCACCTGATTAACGTTTCTCTTATCACTTCCACAAACCTCCCTATAAATATGGAGCCCCCCTGATCCCTCTGCATGCTCAGCCTGGTCGTTAGGCCAACTGTCGCCCCTCCTTGCCTGAATAAAGTTAACCTACTTCTGTTGAGGTCGTCTTTCCTTTTTCTGCCTCGGCCCGAACTATACCTTACAGGTATCCCATATATTTTAGTTCTTTTGGGTCTAATGGACGGTCACCAAACCCTACTCTTGTTTCTTTTTGTTCCCAGCATATAGCAGTGGGAGTAATTGATTGACCCTTTTCTGGGGTCATCCAGAAATATTCATCCCAGACTTGGTAGAATTGTTCAACATACCTAGAATCCTGTCCTTCCTTGCCAGTCAGAGAGCTTTTCTCCTTTTTATTCTTTAAGTATGAGGTATGGGTTTTTGTTACTTCTATGAAACTGGTGTTTACATCAAATGTAACCCCATGACCCGAGTCTATTGACTGGAGGTCTGGCTTATACCAAGAGAGAAGGGAGAGATTACGATTGACAAGAGAAAGGAAAGTCTCTTTTTGTCATCCCAGAAAAGAGCAGTGTGATTTAAAATCTCCTTGGTGGAGCAGTGACACCCACCAAGGAGGTCCATCCATCACAGACAGAGGCATAGCCCCACATACCCAACTGTTGGAGGAGTTGTGGAAGTCCATGTAAGAATGTGCCCATGAAATGAGAACATTGTCCTGAGTTGAAACCAAAGTTAAATTCAAAATCGCGTTGATGAGGCCAAGCAGCGGGGGTTGATTGTGTGGCTTCATCCTGAAGGGGCTCGTCCGGGATCTTCTTTTCCTTCTTCTTCTTAAGGATGATCTTAGTCTCTTGAGGGGCGTGGGGTCCCTCTGCACAATCCACTCAGCTTTTTCTGGGTCTGCATGGTATGTTCTCTTCATCCTCATGTGGTGGATCCAGGGAGTGACACCAGCAAATTTAACTGCCATAGGGGTGGTTATAACAACAGTATATGGACCCTTCCAACGTGGGGCCAAGGAGTCGTGTTTCCGGTCCTTGACCCACACCTGATCCCCGGGCACAAATTTGTGAATCTGTTCCCCGAGGGGAAACGGCACCCTTTCTTGTACAAACTTAGTTACCTGATTTATTACCTTACCAAGTTGTTCCATCTGCTGTGAAATCTCAGCTCCCCCCATCTGCTGTGAAATCTCAGCTCCCCTTACCTGAGGCAAATTTGTTGACACCTGTTTTATTATGGGAGGGGGCCTCCCATACACGGTTTTGTATGGAGAAGAGCCAAGGGGCTGTGGGGTCATCCTGAGTCTGAGCAGAGCCGTCGGAAACAGGTCCACCCAGGAGCAGTCAGTCTCTATGATCCACCTGGAGAGTGTCTCTTTAAGTGTGCAGTTGGTTCCTTCCACCATCCCAGAACTCTGGGGCCTATATGCTGTATGTAATTTCCACCTGATGTTTAAAGTTTTGCTTACTCATTGTACTAAATCAGCTACAAAAGCCAGGCCACTGTCTGATCCAATGCTGGTAGGAGATCCAGATCTGGGAACTATCTCCCTAAGCAGGCACCAGGCTACTTCTGATGCTCTTTCAGTCTGAGTAAGAAAAGCTTCTCCCCATCCCAAGAGCATACATACCACGACCAGCAGGTAACAGTAGTGTCGGTGAGGTTTTATTTCAGTGAAGTCCACTTCCAGGTGTTCAAAGGGCAGCGTGCCTTTTAGCTGAATCCCTGGAGGTTTCTGTCTGTGCCGAGAGGCAGCATGGACCTGTGAGCAGGCAGTGCAGTTCTGAAATTTTGTCCTGCACAGGGAAGAGAGGTGGGGAACCAAGAAATATTTTCAAATTAGCCCTTCCAGTTTATCATGGCCTAAGTGGGTCGCTTGATGTGTTTGGCTTACCGGAGTGGGTGCCAGCTCCTCCAGTACCAACAATTTGCCACTTGGCAATTCCCACCATCCCTTTTCAGTCTTGATGGCCCCTTCCGCTTTGGCTAGTTGGTTTTGGGCTTCAGTGTATTTTGGAGAGTCCAGCGTTAGCTCAGGCAGTTCCGCCAATATGAGAGCTTTAATAGGGGCTTCACTTGTCACCCTCAAGCCCTCATCTTCTTGTTTAGTGGTCTTATCTGCCAGTCTGTTTCCCCAAGCCTGGGGTGTACTCTCCTTTTGATGTCCTCTGCAGTGTAGGACTGTAACCCTCTCTGGTTCCCAGCAGCATTGATAGGGTCTTAATTTCTTCCTTATTTTAAATATTTTTTTCACTAGCTGTCAAAAGTCCTCTCTCGTTATACAGAGCCCTGTGTACATGTAGTGTGGCAAAAGCATACCCGGAGTCTGTGTAAGTGTTTGTCTTCTTGCCTTCTGAGAGCTGGAGGGCCCGGATTAGAGCGTATAGTTCGGCCTGTTGAGCAGACCAGTGTGATGGCAGAGAGCGAGCCTCAACGATGGTTCTTCCATGACTACTGGGTGTCCTGACAGTCGTTGTCCTTGTTTCACCAGGCTGGTGCCGTTGGTGTACAGGACCCAATCTGGGTCTGGGATTGGCTGGTCTCTCAAGTCAGGTCTACTGGCATATTTCCTTGCAATCGTGTGAGGGCCCACCTTCTCCCACAGGAAGGTGAGTGGCTGGATTCAGGGCCTGACGAGGCTCAAGAGTAACATGGGGTTTCTCACATAACAGTCCCTGGTACTGAGTAATCCGGGATGTTGACAGCCATTTATGGGGGTCCCCTCTCAGGAGAGTGTTGACTTCATGCA
Source organism: Oryx dammah (assembly GCF_014754425.2). Classification (NCBI taxonomy): domain Eukaryota; kingdom Metazoa; phylum Chordata; class Mammalia; order Artiodactyla; family Bovidae; genus Oryx; species Oryx dammah. Next base: position 39,197,255 of record NW_024070199.1, read on the forward strand.
GGACTTTTACGATCAAATCTTGGCCCAAAGTCAGCTTGGTTGCCTCCCGGACCAGTAAGGCAACTTGCAGCACCTGCTCGCAAGCATTCTGGCCACCCAGTGGCAACGTTGTCCAGCCATTTCGGGAGATAAGCCACGGGTCTGTCCTGTGTCCCCATAGTCTGGGACAACACTCCCATAGCCACCCTGCCCTTTTCAGTCAATGGCTTAGCAAGGTCCGGCAGGCCCAAGGCGGGTGCTGACGTCATTGTACCAGATTTGAGTTCTATTACCACTGGGACTTGTTTTGCAAGCCTGGAGGGGTGAGGGTTGTCTTCTGCCCAGACCTCAGGGAATTGTTGCGTTAACTCTCTCTTGACTGTTTAGCCCATCCGGTTTCCCTTCTGGGAGATGGTGCAACCTCCATTCATCTTGAGAGGTTACCGAGAGGAAGAATAAATAGGTGGTTGAGCCCACTCAAAGAGTGGGTCTTTTGTTGGGGGGAAGGTAACTTGTGCCCCCAATTTAGACAGCAAGTCTTTTCCCAACAAAGGTACTGGGCATTCAGGGATGTATAAACATTCATAAGTCATTTGGTGTCCCCTCATCTGACATTTTTGGAGTAGGCTAGAGACACAAAGGCTGCATTTACCACCATCTGAGACCCAGCAGCCTCTGGATCTATTGGTGTATAAAGTCTACAGGGCTCTCACAGTCTTTCGTAGAACTCAGAGGGTGATTTGCTTTCCCCTTGAATCACTTCGGAGGGTTTTGCCATACTCAGGTTTTCGGGCCCCCCTCTTGAGACCTTGTAAAATAGTCTCCCGATACCTCTCAGGTGGCCCCCCCTTCCTCTGTGTTACAGTCCCATCGGGCCTCTCATCGGGGTGGCTGGTTCTGCCCACTGCTTCGGGTTTGCAGTACCCTCAGGCGCCATTTCTCTTAACCATTTTCCGGCCTCAGTTAGGATCCTGTGTCTTTCCTCCGTGCTGAAAAGGGAGACTAGTAGTTGGATTATGTCATCCCATATAGGGCGGCGGGTTAAAAAAATAGTCTCCATTAGCCTAATCATGGCTTGTGGCTCCCCCAGGTACGGTGGAGCGCATCTCTGCCAGTTTAATATATCTGTAGAGGAAAATGGCTGGTAATAATAGGCTACAGGGGGCTAATCGTAGTGCCCACATGCGTCCTAAACCCGGAGGCTGTTGTAGCTGTCTAAGGGGCATCTGTAGTGGGGTTCTTTCCCCCTGTTCCCTGGCGGAGCACAGCCTCTAATTCCTGTGTTTCCTTCCCCCTTCCCGTCGGTACTCCCCAGGAGAGGTGGCTACAGTCTTGGAGGTCCAGCTGAGGTGGAATTCTGGGGGCGTTCACCAGAAGTCTCCATCGCTGGAATTGGAGCCTGCCGAAATGGTGGCTCTACGATCTCCGGGAGAGCTGGTGGAGGAGCAGCGGCTGCTGCGGGACTTCACCTGGCCCTGGATCGGGCATTAAGGCGGCCTCCGGTCCTGGTGGAGCACGGGGAAGCAGGCATGTCACTATCCACTATGGGGGAGGGGTCAGGTCATCCCCGTCCAAATCCTGTAGAATTTCCTTTTTTATCATCAGTCAATTTTTGTGCCATTAATATTTTTCCCTTTCCCTTTTGGATACAGAAACTTGTCCAAGTGGGAGGGTCTTGAGCTAACCCTAGCCATGAGTCAATATATGGATATTGATCCGGGTGTTCTGTGACTACTGTATAGACTGCTTCCGCTATTTTTAAGATCATGGTGTTCTCTGATGGCCATCCTACTCCCATAGGGGGCCATTCGACCTCACAGAGTATGTGGAGGCGGTTAGGCATCGTCTTCACAGCATGGTCTCCTCCAAATCCCTTCTTTAAATTTTTAATCATGCACTCCAATACAGTTGGCTTAGATTCACTTCCCCCCATCTTGCTTACCTTCTTGGACCTTCTTCTACTCCTCCTTTTCATTCTGTCTACGAAGTTCTCGGTACCCTATGTACTTCTGATATTTCCACTCAATGAAACCCTTAAATTGCCATTCTGCCTCCTTCCTAATTGGGGTGAGAAAAGCCTTACCTGCCAGATCCCAGAGGGAGAAGAGGGATCTGTCTTCACCTGCTGGTCAGCGTGGCCAAGCCAGAACGCCACGTGGTCCAAGACTGTGTCTCCCTTAACTTTTAAACTCTGTTCTGCCTTGGTGGGCTTGATCAAGTGTGAATAAAAACACAGATGGGTTAAATATCCCATGTCCCAGGCCGTCTCCGGAAAAGCCAATTTGTACTCACTTATGTATCCCCCTCCTTCTAGCCTGACAATTCCAAGGGGGTCAAGAATTTCACAGCAGATGGGACACCTTCTTGGGGAAGGCAGAATATGAGCACACAGCACACAAAGACCAAGTTTCTTCTCCTAACAATCCCCTGGCAACTGCTTGGTAATCATTTTCTCCAAGATGGCATGGACACCACCTCCTAAATGACCTTCACAAATTTCCTTCCTAAGCCCTAAAACGCTCGTTGACCTGTGTACCAAGCAATCGCTGCCACCTGCCTATTCCAGGCTCCTGTGGGTCCATGCCCCTTCTAGTACCTCCCAGCGGGGTAATCGGGCCCCCTCTTCCACCCTGCTGGGTGGGTTCCTCCTCCCCGGAGTGCTCAGTTCCCCTGCTGCCGTCCACTACCTGCTAACATGAAAGGTCCAGGCACTGAGAAGCAGAATCCTTCCAGAAGGGTGAGGCGCCTTCCCGCTTCTAGAAAATTCGAGCCGCAAGGCCTCAGAGTAGTCCTAAATGGGACTTGTCTACTCAAAGTGAGGAGTTTCCTGGCTAATGCACCAAATGTTGTAGCCACGTGTTTTGAGAAACAAACTCACTCAGAAGGACAATGCAGATAGTGGAGGGCAGTTTATTGCACCGGCAGGCCCAAGGCAGAGTCTCCTCTTAGCCAAGGAGCCCACCAGTTTTTGTGAAAACCTTATATACCCTAAGTGTATGTGCCCAAACCCACCTCCCCAAATTCTCTGAAACTAGTCTGAACAAAGGAAGAGAAAGATATCATCAACGTTAACCCGAGATTCGTATGCTTTAAATCCATGATTCGTATGCCTTAAGCCTAGGTGGTTAACAGTGGACAATTATCAATAGGCCTGTGATCATACCCCAATAAGCATAATAGAATTTATGATTCTATTCGGTTACACAGATAATTAGGGTATTCTTTTAGGCGGGGTGGGGGTGGTCTGGTTTTCCAGTTGATATGTTGTTTCCATAGATACTGGGCATATAGCTCAAAGTCCACAGTCCAGCCCAAGATGGAGCCCTGCTTTCAAGACGGAGCCTGTTCTGTCTGTTTCCTTCCTCATTAGTTCTAGATTTTAAAAAAGCTGAAAAAAAAAAAAAAAAAGCTGAGCACCAAAGAACTGATGCTTTTGAACTGTGGTGTTGGAGAAGACTCTTGAGAGTCCCTTGGACTGCAAGGTGATCCAACCAGTCCATCCTAAAGGAAATCAGTCCTGAATATTCATTGGAAGGACTGATGCTGAAGCTGAAACTCCAATATTTTGGCCACCTGATGCGAAGAGATGACTCATTTGAAAATACCCTGAGGCTGGGAAAGATTGAAGGCAGGAGGAGAAGGGGATGACAGAGGATGAGATGGTTGGATGGCATCACCAACTCAATGGACATGAGTTTGAATAAACTCTGGGAGTTGATGATGGACAGGGAGGCCAGGCGTGCTGCAGTCCATGGGGTCACAAAGAGTCAGACACAATTGAGCGACTGAACTGAAACTGAAATAGAATAACATGTCAACAATAAGAGGATCCTGGTATAGAGATGCTCTTCTGTTAATAGCATATTCATCACTGCAACATTTCTGTAAACTTGGAATTATTTCCAAATATGAAGTTAAAATTTTTATTCCAGAGACAAAATGTGTCGGGATGAAAACAACTTGGGCCTTCTTGAAAGAGGAGGCCTTAAACTGTCGAGAAAGAGTACTTGATAGAGCTAGATCATGAGAATACCCCATTGATGGGTGACGGTGTATGAGGTCAGTTTACAAGCAGATGAAGAGTCCTCAAACTCTGGATTGTGTCCCACTGGTACCTGGACTGGATTCTCAGCATTTTGAGGCCCACAGTGAGCTCAGTACACACAATGAGAAACTGTTTTGGAGAATTCAGGAGCAAACCAGGCATTTCTGATATTTACCCACCTTCTTCTACTTATATAAGGACACAGAAAAGAGATGCATGAGAGGACCGCACTTCAAGGTAAGAGCTGGTGAATAAGGTGAAGGGAGGCATCTCTGATGCCCAGTGGCCTTTTCTGTATCCTGGGCCTCCCTCTGCAGCTCACAGCTTGTAGCAGGAAGTCTGAGATGCACTAGGTGTAGGAGGGTGGCTGGCAGGGGCCTGTGGGAGTAGTAGGTAGGGATATGTCAGCACACGCGTCTCCTTGATGAACCTCAGGGCATAAACCTTGTAGGGCAACCTTGCACAATGGCGAGGGAAGAAGTGAAAAATGGCTTTGAGGAGTTTACAAGGTAAAACATTTTGGTGTTTTGTGTACCAGCAGAGAAGTTTATAACTTGGGATAAAGACCCAGCATATGTATTTTTGATACTTCTTAAATATATGACATAAAATGTGATTAGCAAGTGCCTCTCAATGAGCAGAGAGAGGACCTTCTTTGATTTTGTTTATCCATGGGTAATAAGGGCTTCCCTGATGGCTCAGCAGCTAAAGAATCTACCTGCCATGCAGGAGACACAGGAGATGTGAGTTCAATCCCTGGATCAGAGGATCCTCTGGAGGAGGAAATGGCAACCCACTCCAGTATTCTTGCCTGGGAAATCAGATAGACAGAGGCGTCTGGTGGGCTAGAGTCCACGGTGTCGGAAAGCATCAGACAGACATGAGCATGAGCACAATGTCGGACCCAAGGATCATATCAATTATTGCTAAATGAGGCAATTTTATTCGTGTTTTTCATTTTTTTTAAGATGTAAACTCTGAAAATGGGTGTCGCTTGAATGTGCAGATGTGAAAAGAATAAAATTGTGGTAGTGATGTCATTATTTTTTAAATTTCTTTGAACTATAGGTTAAATATGTTATTGTAATATATCACTCAAATATTTTACTTTATTTTCTTTTAATCAGTGGCTTCACTGGATCTCTGCTGTGGCACATGGGCTTTCTCTCATTGCCCGAGCCCCGGGAGCTACTCTCTAGCTGCGGCACACAGGCTTCTCATTGTGGCAGCTTCTCTTGTCTTGGAGCACAGGCTCTTGGGTGGGTGGGCTTCTGTAGTTGCGGTTCGCTGGCTTAGTTGCCCTGAGCATGTGGGATCTTAGATCCCGAACCAGGGATAGAACCCACATCTCCTTAATTGACAGACAGATTCTTAACTACTGGACCACCAGGGAATTCTCTCACATTTATTCTTAATGATTTATCATCAGGGCTAAACTGGGTCCTCCTTTGATTTTCTGAAGAGCAAGGGCTTAGAAACCACCTTCTATAGAAAAAAATGTCTATGCCACAAAATAAATTTCTATGTGCGTGTGTGTAAAGTCTGGAGATTTGTACATCTGAGTCAATGGTCTCTACGAAGATTCTGATGGATGACAGTATGGAGCAATGGTGGCTGTGAAAGAGGAAGCAGGACATGAGAGTCAGTGTGATCACACATGTCTGTATGGTAGAAGGATGTGTGGATATTACCATCTAGAAGTGACCTCTTAAGAGTTTTCATCTTCTTGGTATGTGTTGATGAGTTAGAAGACCAAATCCATAGAGGAGCCCTGGGGTTTCAGCCTCAAGCAGAAGGGACAAATGTGGCCAGAGAGCACGGCTGAGAACAGGAATCCAGAGACCCTGCATGCCTCGGGGTAGGTAAAAGAAGTCCCCTTCCACTGCCCTCCTATACCCTTAGGTACAAAATTCAACGTTTAGGACTTTAAAAATCACAACAGTCACTTAGATGTGGCCACAAAACAAGAAAATAAGCCATCTCATCTTAACTGGGAGAAATTCCCATGGAACCAGAGGGCCAAATTTTGAAGCACTCTTTGTTCACATTTAAGATAAATAAACATTCCTCATTGGCAGAGTCAGGTAGACTCAGTTTGATATTTGATTTGGGGAATAAGGTAACTCACTTTGCTTACCTTAGTACTTAACATTTTTCCCCTTTTGTTTGTAAGTGTAATAGCTAATATTTACTGCCAGACACTGTGCTGGATATACTTTCCTGTATTAATTCACTTACAACCCACTCCAATACTCTTGCCTGGAAAATCCCATGGATGGAGGAGCCTGGTAGGCTACAGCCCATGGGGTCGCAAAGAGCTGGACACGACTGAGTGACTTCACTCATTCACTCAAGACAAATCATATTATATTATGTCACCCTATTTTGTGTGCTCACTCAGTCGTGTCCGACTTTTTGTGACCCCATGGACTGTAGCCCACCAGGCGCCTCTGTCCATGGGATTCTCCAGGCAAAAATATTAGAGTGGGTTACCATTTCCTCCTCCAGGGGATCTTCCCGACCCAGGGGTCAAACCCGCGCCTCGTGAGTCTCCTGTGTTGCAGACAGATTCTTTACCACTTGACCCAGCTGGGACAGATGGGCAAATGGAGGCTGGGAGGGTGAGCACCTTGCTGGTGTCCCCACTAGTAGAAAGTGTCAGAGCTGGAACTTGAACTCCGGACCCAGGTAGCCTGGGGCCAAAGTCAGGACCCTCCCCTCAGCTGAGTAAGTGAGCACGTTCTAACTTTGAGAGATCCGAACAGTATTTTTTAAGAATCATTTGAAAATAGTTGATACCGTTTAATTTCTCAAAATTTCCTTTAGGAACAAAGTGTGTGCCTCTGCGGTTCAGATCCCATTTATATCAGTGAGAAAAGTTTCATGATTTTTGTACCTAAACGTGCGCAGCTTCAATGTGTGCGTAGCTCTGATAGCTATATATCAATATTTATGCTGCTGCTGTTGTTTCTTTTGCTAATTATCATATTTTCCATGATGTTCTGTAATGCTAATGGTTGATTTATAGAAAAGGAATCAATTTTTGTTTGCTGTCCGTATATTCAGCTAACTTCATGAATTCTTATCAGTTCTAATAGCTTCCCCTGCCCTGCAGTGGATTCTCAGATTTACCTGGTTATTGATCAGCTATCTGTAAGTAGTGTCTAGTTCACTGGCATTTTTTTTAATATGTGCTTTCCCCCATGTTTGAACAGAATATTTGTAGTAGCATGATTTCCTCTTTCCCCTCCTTATTTATATATAATTTATTTTACCATGGTTTTGGGTTCACAGCAAAGTTGAGCTAAAACTGCAGGTCGTGGTGGTTTAGTCGCTCAGTCCTGTCCAACTCTTGCGACCCCCTGGACTGTAGCCCGCTAGGCTCCTCTGTCCACGGGATTCTCCAGGCAAGAATACTGGAGTGGATTGTCATTTCCTTCTCCAGGGAATCTTCCTGACCCAGGGATCGAACCCTGGTCTCCTGCATTGCAGACAGGTTGTTTACTGACTAAGCTACAAGGGAAGTCCTGAGTATTCCCTTATACTTCCTCCTCACAGGCATGGACAACCTCCCCCACTATCAGCATCAACCAGAGTGGTCCATCTAATTGTTACTATAGGGACACATCTTCATCACCCGAAGTCCATAGTTTAGGGTTCACTCTTGGTGTTGTACATCTTATGCGTTTTGTGCAATGCATGACAAGTACCTGCAATTATTTGGGACTTCCCTGGCGGCTCGGTGCTAAAGACTCCATCTGTCAATGCAGGGGACACGAGTTTGATCCCTGGGTGGGGAAGATCCCCTGGAGAAGGAAATGACAACTCACTCCAGAATCCTTGCCTGGGAAATCCCATGGACAGAGGAGTCTGGCAGGCTACATACTGTCCACGGGGTAGCAAAAGAGTGGGACACTACTGAGCAGCTAAGCAGCCCCCGCCTGCCATGACAGTGTAGAAGTCTCACCGTCCTGTACTTTCCTCTCCATCCATCCTCTCCCAGTGCCTGGCAGCCACTGACGTTTTCAATGTCTCCATTGTTCTGACTGTTTCAGAATGTCTGCCATTGGATGCAGAGGTTTGGGAGAGCCCTAAGGCCCTTAGAGATGCTGGAGTCACTCAGTGGAAGAAGCCTGGATCCCTGAATGACCCCCACGTGGTCAGGATGTGTCCTGGATAGGCCCCTGGGAGCAATCTGCTGCAGGTGATCATAATAATTATTTAGACTGTCCATCAGGGAGGAGTATGTAATCAGTGATACTCATTAGAAAAATTAACTCAAGGGGAATATAAGGCAATTGACCTTTAATTCCATTTTATGATCATTTACAAATTCTCCACAGATGGGGCACTCCACTGTTGCCCACTTCCTGTGGGAATACTCTCACTCCCCGCCCCCCCCCCCCAGAACTTCAGCTCATTTTGTAGCATCTCCCCTGTCCTGGCCAATCACAGAGGAATGAGATGTAATAATAATATTTAAAAATCCATTATTTTTAAAACCACTGAGATAAAAAAAAATAAGTAAAAAGATGGGGATATGTACGTGTTTTGGAGGTCAAGGAAGGAGATCAGAGACTCAGAAAAAACTAATGCCACCTAATCAAACAAATTACCCACTTGGTCCTTTCTCTGAGTAATGTATTTTCCAAAAACACACAGTACAACAACTGAATAATATTTTAAAAAATCATTTTTAGTTGCATTTTTAACGTGTAAGAATATGCAATGTGCAGCAATTCTTAAATCCTGTTTTACTCTCTCCTCAATTTTTCTTACTTCTTTAGCCTTTATCCAAATAACTTTCTCCCTGAGAATAGAATGGTTTACACTTTCCCACGTTTCTTTAGTGTCTGACTCAATAGAAGGCAGTTGAATTCACATATTTGCTTCAGTCTTTACTCTTTTGCAACATCAAGTGTATCACCCGTCATTAGACTCTGGAGAATTCCACTGTACACTTGCTAGAGAATGAGACTGATATGAGCAGATAACATTACTGTATTATTTTTAATATTTATTTATTTGACTACATCAGGTCTTAGTAGCCCTCAAAGGCATATTAGTGGGATATTAGTTCCCTGACCAGGGGTCAAACCCACATCCCCTGCATTGCAAGGCTGATTCTTAACCACTGGACCACAGGGAGGTTCCCTGCATTACTTTAAAAATAGTTTTGTCCTCTCAGATCCCCTGAAAGAGACTTAGAGTCCCCTCAACCATGCCTGGAATTGCTATAATATGTAAATATATGTGTATATATAGTAATCTTTTCCCTCTGTATGCCAATGAAATGAAGGCCAGAGAGGAATCCTGGCTCAAAAGGTTAAACATATATAGGGGATTCCAGAAATAACATCAAAAATTTTAATTAACAAGTGAATAGAGAAAACCTCTTAATTACATGAATAGATTAAAGTTATGGATAAATTCTGGTGACCTTTCTTAGTAAAACTGTAAGAAAGAAGAGGAACTAAAGAACCTCTTGATGAAGATGAAGGTGAAGGTGAAGGAGGAGAGTGGAAAAGATGCCTTAAAACTAAACATTAAAAAAAAAACTCAGATTGTAGCATTCGGCCCCATCACTTCATGGCAAATAGAAGGGGAAGATGTGGAAGCAGAGACAGATTTTCTCTTCTTGGGCTCCAAAATCATTGTGGACAGTAACTGTAGCCATGAAATTAAAAGACGATTCCTCCTTGGCAGGAAAGCTATAGCAAACCTAGACAATATGTTAAAAGAAAAGACATTACTTTGCTGACAAAGGTCTGTATAATCAAGGCTATATATATGGTCTTTCCAGTAGTCACGTATGGTTGTGAGAGCTGGACCATAAAGAAGACAGAGCGCCAAAGAATTGATGCTTTCCAGCTGTGGTGCCAGAGAAGACTCTTGAGTCCTTGGGACAGCAAGGAGATCAAACCAGTCAATCCTAAAGGAAATCAACCCTGAATACTCACTGGAAATTCTGATGCTGAAGCTGAAGCTCCAATCCTTTGGCCACCTGATGCAAAGAGCCGACTCATTAGAAAAGACCTTGATGCTGGGAAAGATTGAAGGCAGAAGGAGAAGAGGGCGACAGAGGATGAGATGGTTGGATGGCATCACCAATGCAATGGACATGAACTTGGGCAAACTCTGGGAGATGGTGATGGACAGGGAAGCCTGGCGTGCTGCAGGCCTTGGGATCAGGAAGAGTCGGACACGACTTGGCAACTGAACAGCAAACAAAGTAAGAAGGGAAGAAAACTTTTGAACCAATATTATCAGTTTTCAAAGTCAACAGCAAACGTGACTTGAAAATAATGAGTGCTAAAGGTACTTCCATTAAAATCAGGGTAAAACAAAAATGACTGGTATGTCCGTTAGTAGTCAACACTGATTCGTAAGTTCTAAGTGTCACACGAAAATGAGACAAAGAGGTTGAAAACCCATCCTGTGCCCAGCAGATAAGTCTGTGCTGCCCAGATCTCCTAGCTGAAGTAGACTATATGGTATATTAGAAGGCGACAAGAATATAGAAAGAAATAGAAGTGGACATTTGGAGTGGCTTCATTAGTGGTATAGTCTAAGTGCTTGGCATTAAGCTTTGATTGCCAAGGCATCCATTTCAAAATCATCTGCTTATAAGCAGAATTTAAAAAAAAAATAAAAGATACAGATGAGCTTATTTACCAAAGAGAAACAGACGCACAGACTTAGAGAATGAATTTGTGGTTGCCAGGGAGGAGGGCAGGGGGTAGGGACAGATTGGGAGTTTGGGATTGACACATACACGTTGCTATATGTAAAGCAGATAACCAACAAAGGCCTACTGTGTAGCATGGGGAACTCTGCTCAATACTCTGACCAACGAGCAATACTAAATGGGAAAAGGACTGGAAAAACGATAGACACACGAATATGGGTAACTGAATCACTTTGCTGTATACCTGAAACTAACACAACATTGTTAATCAACTGTACTCCAATATAAAAACTTAATAAAATGAGAAAAGGAAATAGTCGTGAATAATACCAAAGATGAGATAAAAAATATCTGTTTGCAATGTGATTCTTTTACCAGGAGATAGGAGACATACAGAGCACTGCTAGAAATATTAAAGTAAAAAGATGAGCAATGCTATACGTGGCAGGATGCATGCTCAATATAAAAATATGACAGCTTTTATATGATGTATGGCATACCCTTGAGAATTATACAGGAAAAAGATATCCCATTTACAGAAGTGACAAAATCATAAACTCCCTAAGAACAAATCCACCAAGTGAGTTACATATGTATCTTTGGAAACCAAAATGTAAAAATGATCATCCTTCCATAACTGACATCTAAATGTAAAGCGCTTGAAACCTGAATCCCATTGGAGTTTTATCAGGTACCCGATAAAAATTATTTTTGAATTCATATGGAAGAATACATGCTTGAAAATAACCAAGACTGGGGAAAACACTGAATGGTCACTTGCTGTGTCAGATTTTAAAACTTACTAAAATGTTCACCTTGATCCAGGTTAGTGTTGGCACAGAAATGACAGCTATGCTGTGAAACAGAATAACTCAAAAATAGATCCATACACCTAGTTGTTGTTTAGTCACTAAGTCGTGTCCAACTCTTTTTTTCTGGGCTGTAGCTGCCAGACTCCTCTGTCCATGGGACTTTCCAAGCAAGAACTCTGGAGTGGGTTGGCATTCCCTTCTCCAGGGGGTCTTCCCAGCCCAGGGATAGAACGTTGGTCTCCTGCATTGCAGGCATATTCTTTATTGCTGAGCCACCAGGGAAGACCCATACACCTAGGAAACTTAACATATAGCATAAAAAATGTTATAATTCAGTAGTTTAAAGATTATTTATCTTTTGGTCACAGGTTGCTGAAACCATCTGGAAGAAGGAAAAGGAGACTTCTGCCTTTTACTATATAAAAATGTTTTAACTGGAAAAAGACTTACAAGATACTGAAAACAAACTTATGGTTACCAAAGGGGAAATGTTGCAGAAAGGGAAAAATCAGGAGCTTGGGAAGAACATGTACACAGCACGATATATAAGATAGATAACCAGCAAGAACCTACTGTACAGTACAGGGAATTCTTCTACTCAACATTCTGTGGTAGCCTAGATGAGGAAAGAATCTGAAAAAGAATGGATATGTGTGTATGTATCACTTTGCTGTACTTGGCCAATACCTGTGTGCTAAGCAATGCTGGGATCAGAAAAAACTCCTGTAGGATCTTATGTCAGTTCAGTTCAGTCACGCAGTCATGACCTACTCTTTGCGACCCCATGGACTACAGCACACCAGGCTTCCCTGTCTTTCACCATTTCCAGGAGCTGCTCAAACTCATGTCCATCGAGTCAGTGATGCCATCCAACCATCTCATCCTCTGTCGTCCCCTTCTTTTCCTGCCTTCAATCTTTCCCAGCATCGGGATCTTTTCCAATGAGTCAGTTCTTTGCATCAGGTGGCCACAGATCTTATATATTAAGCCTTAAACCCCCAAAGCAGCAGATCTACAACAAAAGGGATTTGGTGGGGGGGGGGGAGATGCTAAGGCTCTAAGGACATAAATACTAGGTGGCAATGGGGGTCAATGAGGACCAAATCCACAAAGAACAAAAGACTTACTGCCCACTCTGTTACCAGTACTGTTCACAAAGAAAGGCCTTTATGGTGAGCAAAGTACAATGTTAAGCAAAGCAAATAGTCTCGGGGATCCTGCAGTGACTGTGGGCTCAGCAGTTCCATGGTCCTGAGGTTATTTGGCCTCCTCCTCCATGTGCTTCTTCCAAACTTTATTTTTAAAAAACCAACTGCATGCAACCTGTCATGAAGGCCATAGCATTACTCCTTTCTTCTCAAGGGGAAAGATGGTGAAAATTTGTTATTTTCATCATCGTTAAGTGGCACCCGTGTTTGCAGAAGACTTGAACTCCCCTATTTGGGTGGGAGCTGTGGTGGAGTTGTGACTTGCTCCCTCCAGGATTCCCCTGCACCTGTGGGGCTGACCTACAATGAGGGGCATGTACCTCAAGGACACACCAGCTCCCCTTACTGACAAATGGGACAGGTGGAAAGAGTTGTTAGCACCTGGCTCCATTCCTGCAAGGCAGTTCGCCCTCTGGAACTGCTTCAGGTGACATCCATTCCCTGGAAAGAACAGACATATTTGAACAGAGCCTCTCCTTGGTCTGGCAGGCTTGACTCCGGCAGCAAAGGAGCTTAGGAGAGAAGGTGAGTCCTTGACATTCAAATGTCTTCGAATGGTGGAAGAAATTCACTGGATTAGACCCTTGGAAATCTCATGGGCCTATGACAGTTCCACAGGTGCAATGCCCCAGAGCTCACTGGCATGCAACCTGGATGTCTCTTGTGTCAACGAGAGGCCTTTCGACCACTTTAGGGTTGTTCCTTGTAATTTAGTTAGTCCTTGATTTGCCGCTGGATTCATGGATAATCTTGCCAGAGTTCTGGGACTGAGATGGGATAGTGGTTATAAGGGTTTCTGTGGAGGCTCAACGGTGAGGACTCTACCTACAATGCAGGAGACGTGGGTTCAGTCCCTGAGTTGGGATGATCCCCTGGAGGAGGACATGGCAACCCACTCTAGTATTCTTGCCTGGGGAATCCCATGGGCAGAGAAGCCTGGTGGGCTATAATCCATAGAGTCACAAAGAGTTGGACATGACTGAAGCAACTGAGCATGCACCCATGTGGTTATAAGCTGATTTGTAAGACTGCACATCTGTTGGAAAAGGTGTCCCGTTTCCCTGAGGAACCTCAGGGCGTAAATCTCATGGGCTCCACAATGCAGAAAAGCAAGGGAAGGAGAGATGGAATACAAGGTCTTTGAGGAGTTTGTAAGACAAGATGCACTGGTGATTTGGGGACCAGCAGAGATATTTACAGCTTTGGTGAAGACCAGACATTTATTTCAATTGTTGATACTTTTGAGAATTTATATTTCTTTAATTATTTGACTGTTCCAGGCCCTAGTTGCAGCATGTGGGACCTTTAGTTGCGGCAAGTGGGATCTATCTCCCTGACCAGGGATCAAACCTGGGCCCCCTGCATTGGGAACGTGGAGTCTTAGCCACTGGACCACCAGGGAAGTCCCTGTTGATACTTTTAAAATATATGATGTAAAATGTAATTGATAAAGGTATCTCAATAAGCTAAATGAGACCTTTCTTACTTTAAATATGCATGGATAATGCCACTTACTGCTAAAATGGAGCAATTTCATTTACAGATATGAATTCTAAAAATATTTGTTATGTGAGTTTGCAGATGTGAAGGGAATGAGTTTATGGTAATGAATCACTTGATTCTTTGAATTCCTCTGGGGAATTGACTAAAAACGACATAATGAACTGTCACGCAGGATTATTCGTAATGACTTATCAACCATGACTAAATCAAGTCCTCCTTTGATTTTATTCAAAGCAAATAATCAGAAATCACTTTCTATGGAAAAAATTTTAATTAAATATTAATATTACTCTAAAATAATATTAGTATTGCTCTAAATTATATCATAATTTATATGTTATATTAATTTAATATTAATACAAAATATTAATATTACTCTAAATTATTTTTTTGGAGTCTAGAGATTGTTCCAGGGTTGGTGCTGTATAAGATCTGATGAATGAACTGTACAGATTCTGTCTAACCATACAATACACTAGTGTAAATGTATCTGTGAATGTCCTGATCCAGAAGTGAAATCCTAAATGTTTCCATCACCTGTGTAGGTATTAATCTGCCTAGAGACTTAATCCTTAGAAAATCCCTGGGATTTCAGCCTCAGCCAAAAGTACAGGGGCATGAGCCAAAATTGACAAGAACATCCTGCTTACTACATGAGCCTACAGTCTCTGTGTGTCTTGGAATAGATAATATCTATCCCCACCCACCACCTTCCTATACCCTTAGTTCCAAGAGTTAGTATTAAGGATACTTAACCACAATAACCACAATAACAGTCACTTGGACATGACCAGAAAACAATAAATCAAGTGATCTTATCTTAACTGAGAAAAATCCCGATGGAGCCAGAGCCAAATTCAGAAGCACACTTTGTTACCATTTAGGATAAATAAATATTCCTCACTGGCAGAGTCAAGTAGGCTCACCTTGATATTGGACTTTGGGAATGTGGTGATTTATTTTATTTGACTTAATGTTTATAGTTTTTCCTTTTGTTACATAAGTTTAATGCCTGATATTTACTGCCAGACACTGTGCTATACATTTTCCCTAGATTAAGGCATGTATCCTAAGACAAATCTTATGAGATAGGCAGTATTATTTCACACCTGTTTTACAGATGGGGAAATTGAGGCTACGAGGGTGAACACCTTGCTGGTGTCCTCACAAGTAGAAAGTGCCAGAGCTGGGCATGAAAGTTGAGGTCCTCCCGCTATTCAGTAAATGAATATATTCTGTTACTGAATATGCTCTGTTACTTTACCATCCACACATCAACAATGCCTGGACTAGACCTACTGGCTTCCAAACTGTGAGTCTACGCAAGTTTCTTACTGTCTCCAAGCTATGTGACTCACCTGTAAGAATGGGAAGTGTAATAGCTTATAGATTTGCAACAATGATTGAACATGATAAATTATATTTGCATGTTGTCTAACCAAAAAACATTGCCACTCTTTTTATGACCACTCATACTTTTAGCCACAGAAGGTTTTGCCACCCAAAGAAACTCTATGGAAGACAGCAATGGTATGCTTCTGTTTATAATCAGCTCATTGTGACTTTTATGATTCAAATTTTTTATTTTTAAAAATAGTTTTATTTATTCTTGGCTGTGCTAAGTCTTCATTGTTGCATGGGTTTTCTCTAGCTGCAGCAAGCGGGGGCCACTCTCTAGTTGCAGTTGGTAGGATTCTCGTTGCAGTGGCTTCTCTTGTTGCAGAGCATGGCCTCTAGAGAGCACGTGCTTCCATAGCTGTAACACATGGGCTCAGTAGTTGTGGCTCCCGGGCTCTAGAGAACAGGCCTGATAGTTGTGGCTCAGGGCTTAGCTGCTCCGAGGCATGTGGGATCTTCCCCAGTCAGGGATTAAATCCATGTCTCCTGCATTGGCAGGTGGGTTCCTTACCACTGAGGCAGCAGGGAAGCCCTGAGGACTCGGTTTTTATTGGACGTTATATTCTTCCTCCCCCAGCCCTGGCAGCCACCACTCTGCTCTCTGCTTTTCATAAATTTAACTATTATAGATACCTTATGTAAATGGAGTCATATTGTACTTGCCTTTTGTGGCTGCCTTATTCCACTTAGTGTACTATCTGTCCTCAAGTTTCATCCCTAGGCGGCATGTGACACCGTTTCCCTACTTCATAAGGCTGAATACGAGTCATAGTCCATTCTATGGATCTACCACATTGGGACGGTTCATTCAACTGTTTATAGACAACTGTTCATAGATGATTCATTCAACATTCAACTGTTGGGTTGAATCTACTTCTTGGCAATAGCAAATCATGCTGCTGTAAACATGGGGAAGCAAGTATGTGCACCCTGCTTTCAATTCATTTGCATATATACTCAGAGGTGAATTGATTGATCATAATTCTTTTTCACTTTTGAGGGCCCTCCACATTATTTTCTTTAGTGATTGCACCATTCTACATTCCCACCAAACACGCAACTGTGTTCGTATTTCTCCACATCTTTTCTGATACTACGTTTTCTTTTCCTTCCTTCCTTCCTTCCTCCTTCCATTTCTTCCTGCCTTCCTTCTTTGCCTCCCTTCTTTTTTTTATATATATTATCCATCATCAGTTCAGTTCAGTTCAGTTCAGTCGCTCAGTTGTGTCCGACTCCTTGCGACCCCATGAATTGCAGCACGCCAGGCCTCCCTGTCCATCACCAACTCCCGGAGTTCACTCAGACTCGCGTCACGGGTAGGAAAAACCCATGAGACTTTGACTTGAGATCTGAAACCCAGCATGAAAGCACTACATGTGTTACATCTCACCCGTCCATTCTGCCACCATTGTCACAGAAGGCAGTGGAAGCACTCCCGACTTGGCAGGTCCTGTCTCTCCAGTCAAAACCCTTCCCTGTTCCACCATGTGTAAGTTTCAGGGTGACCTGGGTAGCTGATGTCCCCCAGCAAGTCGCAGAGTTTATGGTGTCTTGTCCTCTCTTAGGCTGTGCTGCCCTGCGATCCCCCCTGCAAGCATTCCTTCATGTCAAAATTCTACATATTCTTTTACATATATATATATATTTGGGGCTGTGCTGGGTCTTCACTGCAGCATATGGGCTTCTCTCTAGTCCCCAAATTATATATATATTCTTGAGTGCCACTCTAATACGTCCCCTTACACAAGCAGCCTGACTTCCCAGTGTCTTTACTGAGAACTGTCTAAGTCTCTCCCTGTGTTTCCACAAGGCCTCTGCTCATGACTAGGGAGAGGATGAGTCTTTGTGGGTGTCTCCACTGCTGGGACCCTGTGACTCAGAAGGTGCGACTCTCCTATTTGACAAGGAAAAGTCAAGAGGAGAGCCTTTTCATCAAATTAGAGCTTAATTTGATATGAAATCTCTTGTGATACTTTTTGAAGCAGAGTAGAAAAAATTAGTAGTTGGGAGGATGTTCTTAGTCTTAACACTTTTTTCTCTTGGGTTACTGAAAATCACCGGTTTCTCTCACAGCTGTCACCAGGCTACTAACCTTTCTCCTTAAGGCATAATCTTACACTAAAGATGTACCCTAACTGAGCTAAAGGCTTGTTCATCCTTATTCATTCATTTATTCAAGGAAGATGTGCTTATCCTCTTCTCTGTGCCGAGCACTGACACCCAGGGGGACCTTGCATCCATTAATCGATTATACATTTGTGAAACTACAACCTTGGTTTTTACTACAAAGGAGAGGTGTATGGTACCTGTGAATGGGACTTTGGCCAAGCCATTGTGACATTGTGGATGGCATCAAGCCCTGAGTGAAGAAGGAAGGGCTGGAAGCCAGACTTTGCCACCTGCTGTATGTCCATGTGGGCAGGGCCAACAGAGCTATCCAGGTACTAATAGCCCTGGGCTCCCCAGGCTCCTGAGTTCAGCTCCTGATTGCTTGTCATTCACCAAGGCTGAAAACTCAAAGCAAAATAAACCATGAGGCTGTCCGTGACTGCCCTGCTGGTTACTCTGGCCCTTTGCTACTACCAGGGTGAGTATCCTTTCTAATCTGCCCAGCACCAGCCTTGGTGAGAACATTTCCCTTGGTATTTTCACTGGGTGAACTTATCCGGGGAGTGGGGGAGCAACATATCAGAATCCAAACCTCTTCCTCTGCTTGACAGTGAGTCCCCCACAAGCCCAGGCCCCATTTGATCAATTTCCAATATATTCTAGAACTCTTACCAGAAACTCATTGCAGGCAAATTTTAAAAGCTTTCTACCCAAAGTCTCACTCCTTGTCTGTGATCTATGTTTCAGAAGCAGTGTGACATAGTAAGATTTGGATGTGAATCACAGCGCTTTGACCTTGAACAAAATGCTTAGTCTCTCCAGCTAATCCTCTTATCATTCCGTTTTTCAGGGTCCACCAAGAGTAGTTTACGACAATAAAGTCAGATTAAATGTGTCAAGAGTCTAGATATTTAGTAGTTACCACTGTTCTTGTTCCTAGAGTTCTTTTAGGTGACAGCTGAGTTGACAGCCTTTTTAACTAATATCCTCAGACTCAGAAAACGTTACGGCTGGAAGGGCTTGGGGGAGAGATTTTTACTTCAAGAAGAGTCAGTGTTCTCTGAATCTCTGAATATAAGATCTTCAAATGGGGTCTGCAAATAAGCAGCACTCAGTATATCTACAAATGCCACTTGTTTCCTAGGAGTCTTTCCACTAATGGTGGCAGAACTACTGTGATCATTAGAATCAAACTTCATTTTTCTACGATTAATTCCAGCCACTTGTTCATCCATACTTTTGCTCTGCTTCATGCCCTCAATACTGATGCAAGTCTCTTTTGAGTGTTTCTCTTTTATCGAACTTTTTAAACATCCTTCTCTTTCCCTGTGCTGCCCTTTCAAATTCCCTGCACAGTTTGATGTCTGACCAGGGGGCAGATCAGAGCCTTGACAGAATACATCCCAGGCTGCCAGGTGGTTGTTAAGAGTTGATGGGGATGGACAATCCAGACCAGGAAAAGGTGATCACTTCTGGCCTCAGCACCCTTCTGGTGGGGTCAGGAATGAGCACCCATTCCCACCTCTCAGCTTCTCTAGGAATTCTGTACATCACTACAGAATACAAGAGTCAATCATCACTTTGTGTCTAAGCTTCACATGTGTTCAAATTGATTAGATTTTAATTTTTTTTAGCTATATCTGCATCCAATGATAGAAACCTATGCTTTAATTTAGTCTCAAAATAGCATATAGTTTGCATACTCTTCTCCAGGTTTATTCTTCCTCCCTTCTGTGATCTCTCGTAAGATCTGATTCTACCATTCACTTGAAAACTCAGTTCCTAAAATCTCTTCCCCAGTATCCAAGACAAAATGCAGTGTCAGTCAACTGATAGGCAAAACTTGATTTTTTTTTTTTTAATCAAAGGAAAGTGAATTTCAGCAAAGCAAGGGAGCTTTGGAAAGTTGTGGGTATGCATTAAAAAGGAAAAAACTGAACTCAGGGAAACTGATTTCTAGTCCTGGCTCAGCCACTTGCTCTGGGGTCTTGAGGAAGTCACAGCCCTAGGGTCCTGCCCTGTTATTGGCGCAATTACCAGATAAAATTGTAAAACCCTTGGGGTTCCTGTCTAGTTCTAATTCAGAGAACCACTGAGGAAAGTGACTTTCCCTACATCAATTGTATCTCTTTTCCTCCTGTTCCAGCCAATGCAGTTGTCTGTCCAACATTTGCTTTGGATCTGAAAGAGTACCTCTATAGTTCTGACCTACTGTACAGGCTGTCACTCATGAAGTACAATGCACCTCAAGAAGCCGTGGCTGCCAAGATGAAAGTGAAGCAATGCACGAATGAACTCTCAGCCAGAAACAGATTACTCATTACAAAGATACTGGTAATGTCTTTCTTCTTGCTGCACAGAATCTTCTGCTCAGCTGCACATGCCAGGAGCGGGGTCAGCGGGCTGCTCCGAAGGTGGCAGCTGTCACTGCTCACTTCTAACCCTTGGCCACAGGCTGGATGGTGACATCCCACCTGCCGAGCTCCCCTAGGGAAGATTGCACAGGGCCTCTGGATATGTTCCTCCTTCTGGGGTCACTTCCCTGGGTGCCAGGTGGTCCAGAGTGTCCTGAGGAGGAGGACGTGTGCTATCCTGGCCCCATCGTAAGGCTGAGAGCAGCAGGAAATTGTCCTACTTCCCCTCACTCCTGCCCCGATCCTGTAACCCTTGTCCCTTTTGGACTGAATGTGTGGAGTTCCTGGGAGATCAGAGAAAAGAATGCCTGGATTGCCCCCTCCAAACTTCATCCTCCTCCTTCCTTTGGAAACCTGCCCATGATGACCACCTCACGGTTTATCTGCTTGTCTATGGAAAGGATTTTTCCTGACTTGCGTGGTTTGTTGTGATTGTACCAGGTCTATGTCATTGAGCATACACTCTGGCTTCCTGCCTTGGGCCCTCCCGCTTGCCTTTGGCTGGTTGAAATTTCATCAACCACGTGGTTGTGAATAAGAGTCTGTGTTAATGTGTCATCTCCAGCAGCAAGAATGATTTCTCCTTTGTTTCTTTTTCTGTTTCAGGGGAAAATACTGATGAATTGTACTGTCACAGATGTGAAAGGTTTACTAGATCCTTCTGCGTGATCACCTGATCTTCCATGGAAAATGTAGAGGTTTCAACATCTTGCTCAATAAATGATTTGCCCTGCACTTTTCTCCTTGTCCTGTGATTATTCATCTGTTTCTGGCTTTGAGTAGGGGTGGTTTTCATCATGAAGTGACCATTGGGTGTCATCACTAGTAAATTTTAGAGGCCCAATATCCAGTTAGCCACAGAAACCTGAGATGCAGGGCTCTCAAGAAGAAATATTTGGTTATGTATCAGCCTGCATTTCTCTACAGGTTTTCCACTCATGGTGCCATGATGAAGTCTCTCAGTCTTGTCTGACTCTTTTGCGACCTCAAGGACTATAGCCCACCAGGCTTCTCTGCCCATGGGATTTTGTAGGCAAGATTACCATTACCATTTCCTTCTCCAGGGGATCTTCCCAACCCAGGGATCAAACCCATGGATCCTGCATTGGCAGGCATATTCTTTACCACTGAGCCACCAGAGGATGAAGGGATACTTAAGGGTAAAAAGCAATTAAACATTCCTGTTACTGGTCTTGATTTGAGGGATACCCACTTCATGGCAACCCACTCCAGTGTTCTTGCCTGGAGAATCCCAAGGACAGGGGGGCCCGGTGGGCTACCGTCTATGGGGTCGCACAGAGTTGGACACGACTGAAGTGACTTAGTAGCAGCAGCAGCAGCAGCAGCAGCAACACATCATATCTGGGGCTTCCCAGTGGCTCAGGGGTAAAGAATCTGCCTGCAGTGCAGGAGACACAGGAGATGTGGGTTTGATCTCTGGGTCAGGAAGATCCCCTGCAGAAGGGCATGGCCACCCACTCTGGTATTCGTGCCTGGTGATCCCATGGACAGAGGAGTCTGGAGGGCTACAGTCCATGGGATCGCAAAGAATCAGACCCGACTGAAGTGGCTGAGCACGCACGCAGTATGCACAACATACCTGGCCAGTCATGTGACCTCCAACCAGCAGCATCATCCGTACTTTGTCCTCATATTAACCATAACCAAACTGCTTGGTCCTTTTACCTTCACTGTGGTTTCAAACCTATGATTTGTCCAGTGCAATCTGTTCTCCATTCTCTTCTCAATCTTTAGTGAATACTCAGGGCTCAGCCATCGGTTAACTCCTCCTCAATCTGCACAGTCACATTGATCATCCCTACCCTCCCCAACATCTTGGGTTAATGCTTCCTCCCTCCAATTGTCCCAAGAACTCCAGAAGCAAGCATCCACCTGCCACCTGGACAACACCTCTCAAGGACTCCACAGTTACAGCTGAAGGAAAGTATAAAATTGAAAACACCATCTGCCCATAACCTACTCCTCTTCTGGGTGCCCTTACCCTCTCCCGGCTACTGGACCCACTATCTAGTGAAAACTGGCAGATACCATAGGCTCCTGGACCAGTTTCCAGTGGCTGCTGTAACAACGATCCTACACGTGGTGACCTCAGTCAAATTATTTTCTAAAATTGGGATGTGAATCTGAGACCACTTCTGCAAATCCAAGATACCAGAGGGCACGTGTTCCCAAATGCTTCAAGTAAGAGAACTTGCTATTCATCTGAAAACACTCTCAAATTACATGGGGTATATTTACACAATCACTTAATTGAGAAACAGAAGACAATGATTATCTACCATTATCAATGAATAACAATGTTTTTATAAGAAGTGTATTTTTAATCACATCAGGAAATACATGTGCTTAATTGAGTTCCTATTTTGTGAAATACATTACATATTCAGTCTACACACGATGCTTCATGGACAGAGGGATTCATGGAGCTCTTGCAACAGTCTGAGAAACCCAAATTGGAATCATTGCTGGGAGGATCAGGCCCACCATGGACATTACACATGAGGACTTCCACAACTCAGTCCAAGAAACCCAACAAGTAGAATTCCAGAATGGAAGAGATCACGATGATAAGGAGATCTCCAAAGAAATACTGCGAGAAAATTTCCTATAAATGAAGAATATGAAATGAATAACCCACTCACTCCCCACAACCAAACACATTTTGTGACTTTCTGTGACTTTAACTTACTCTAAAGAAAGATGCTGTTTTCAGAAAGAAACACTAAGTCATACCCGAAGATAGAAAATAAAAACGGAATCAACTCAAGAGGGAAGGGATAGATGTATATGGATAGCGTATTCATGTTGGTGTACAGCAGAAACTAACACAATATATAAAACAGTTATCCTCCAATTAACAATAAACTGTAAAAAAAAATGGAGTCCACACAAGACTAGAAGACACAGAAGTAAAACTGAAAATTCAAAGGCTCTAACCTACAGCTATCAGTTCAGTCGCTCAGTCATGTCCACCTTTTTGCGACCCTTTGGACTGCAGCACACCAGGCCTCCCAGTCCATCACCAATTCCTGGAGGTTGCTCAAACTCATGTCCATCAAGTCAGTGATGCCATCCAGCCATCTCATCCTCTGTCATTCCCTTCTCCTCTGGTCTTCTATCCCTCCCAGCATCAGGGTCTTTTCCAACGAGTCAGTTCTTCACCTCAGGTGGCCAAAGTATTGGAGTTTCAGCTTCAGCATCAGTCCTTCCAATGAATATTCAGAACTGATTTCCTTTAGGATGGACTGGTTTGATCTCCTTGCAGTCCAAAGGAGTCTCAAGAGTCTTATTCAACACCACAGTTCAAAAATGTCAGTTCTTTGGCACTCAGCTTTCTTTATCTGAAGCTAAAGACAGATATAATTCTATATGCAATCAACTATCATTTAAACATGAAAATAAAGATATTTCAGAAGTGCAAATCTTCAAAAATTTTGTCTCCAATGAGCTTTTTGTCAAAAGGTATTAGAGGATGTGCGTTACAAAAAAAGAGGAAGTAGATGAAGAAAGAAGTATGCTGCTGTTTAGTCATGTCTGACCCTTTTGCAACCCCATGGACTGTAGCCCACCAGGCTCCTCTGTCCATGGGACCTTCCAAGCAAACATACTGGAATGGTTTGCCATTACCTTCTCCAGGGTATCTTCTGGACCCAGGGACCAAACCCACATCTTCTGCATTGGAAGGCGTATTCTTCACCACTGAGCCACGAGGGAAGCCTGTAGAAAGAAGCATGCAATCCCATATATACAGGAAATAACATGGATTTTTATATATTAACCAGTAGAGAACAGAAAAAATATTGAGAACATGTCAATACCAGGAGACAATGAAGAAAGTGGTAGATGAGAATGAGAGTACATGGTGAGGGTGGGAATGGAAGGTGTCTAGTGCTGTTCCTTGGGAACTGTTTTTCTCTTTATGTTTTAAATATTCTTTTTCTTTTCTTTTTGCCCTGTTGTGCAACTTGCAGAATCTTCATTTCCTGACCAGGGATTGAACCAGTGCCAACACAGTGAAAATGCTGATTCCTAACCACCGTACCACCAGGGAATTCATTCTTTTGTTTTTTAAATTGAAGTATAATTGATTTACAATGTTGTGTTAGTTTCTTGTATACAGCAAAGCGATTCACTATCTATATATATTCTTTTGCAGATTGTTTTCCATTAGAGTTTATTATAAGATATTGAATACAGTTTCCTGTGCTATACAGTGAGGCCTTGTTGTTTGTCTCTTTTATGCATCATAGTTTGTATCTGCTAATCCTAAACTCCTAATTCATTCCTCCTCCATCCTCTCCACCCCCTTTTCCCTTTGGTAACCATAAATCTGCTTTCTGTATCTGTGAATCTGTTTCTGTTTTGTAAAGGAGTTTATTTGTATCATTCATTGGATTCTGCATAGAAGTGATTGTCTTTCCTTGTCTGACTTACTTTAGTATGATAATCTCTTGGCCCATCATGTTGCTGTAATTGGCATTATAGCATTCTTTCTTATGGCTCAGTAATATTCCTTTGTGTGTATATATCACACCTTCTTGATCGATTTATCTGTGGGTGGACCTTTAGATTGCTTCCATGTCTTGGCTACTGTAAACAGGGCTGCTATGAACATTGGAGTGCACGTACTTTTCAAACTAGAGTTTTATTCAGCTATATGCTCAGGAGTGGGATCACTGGATCATATGGCAACTCTATTTTTAGTTTTTTTAAGGAACCTCCTTACTGTTTCCATAATGGCTGCACCAATTTACACTCCCACCAACAGTGTAGAAGAGTTCCCTTTATTCCACAACCTCTTCAGCATGTGTTATTTGTAGACTTTTTGATGATAGCCATTCTGACCAGTGTGAAGTGGTGCCTCATTGTAGTTTTGATTTGTACTTCTTTTATAATAAGCAATATTAATCATCTTTCCGCTTGCCTATTGGCCATCTGGATGTCTTCTTTGGAAAGATATCTGTTTAGGCCTTCTGCCTATTTTTTGTTATCGGATTGCTTGTTTTTTCCGAATATTGAGTTGTATGTTTATATATTTTGGAAATTAAGCCCTTGTTGAATGCACCGTTCACAAATAATTTATCCCAGTCCATAGACTATCTTTTAATTTAGTTTATGGTTTCCTTTGCTGTGCAAAAGCTTTTAAGTTTAATTAGGTCCCATTAGTTTTGTTGTTGTTGAGTCCCTAAGCTGTATCTGACCAAGTTTTTTGCAACACTGTGGACTGTAACCCACCAGGCTCCTCTGTCCATGGGATTTTCCCAGGCAAGAATATTGAAGTGGGTTGCCCTTCTTTTCTCCAGGGGATCTTCCTGACCCAGGGATTGAACTTGCACCTCCTGCATTGGCAGGCATATTCTTTACCACCAAGCAACCAGAGAAACTCCCCCATTAGTTTACTTCACCTTTATTCCTCTTGTCCTGGGAGACGACCTAAGAAGACATTGCTATGATTTATGTCAGAGATTGTTATACCTGTGTTCTCATCTAGGAATTTCATGGTGTCATGTCTACATTTAACCTTTAAGCCATTTTGAGTTTATTTTTCTGGATAGCATAAGGGTGTGCTCTAACTTCATCAATTTACATACAGCTGTCCAGCTTCCCCAACATCACTTGCTGAAGAAATCGTCTCTTCTCCATCGTGTATCCTTCCCTCCTTTGTTGAAGATGAATTGATTGTAGGAGTGTGGGTTTTTTTCTGGGCTCTCTGTTCTGTGAAAACTGTTTTTCGATATTTTTGTTTTTGAACTATCCTCCTATATTGTTATTTTAAACAAAAATTCTGTAAAGTACAGGAAGGTGTAAGACAAATGAAAAAAAAACAGCCTGGATAGAAGAAAGGGGGCTGAAAAAAATGGTTTGCAGCAAAGTCTGACCCCAAAAGTTGGTTACGATGCTTGAAAGTATCTCTGGTCAACTTGGAATCTATGCTACACCAAACTTGGGAGAAACTGGATGTGTTCTGTTGAAAGAATTACTGAATTTCCTTAAGGAATTAATTATCATTAAGTGATAAGACATGAGTGAGAACTGAAGAAAATTAGGAAGTATATCACTGAGAATGAGAGTCAATTATAGAAATGAGCAACCTCTAGATATGCAGGGATGAACAAAGCTCCTAAGAGTTTGCATCCTCTGGGAAGAAAGACTTGCTTAGGGAGGTGGTGGCTGAGTCAGATCTTGAAAGACAAAGTGGATGAGGATAACAGAGGAGAAAGGAACCCTACCCCCACCCCTCCCATCCCCCGCCCCCCAGGAGTGAGGACAAGCCTGGGAAAAGCCATGGATATGAAGCTGAACATCCCTGTACTGGAGGCTACAGATGCCCACGCTCCTGCCAGCATCTGTCTGCCCTGAGGCTGCACTTACAGCCCCGGAGTAGGTAGCTACCCCCTCATAAGGACAAACAACTTAGATGTTTCCCTATTCTTGAATTTCTAAACCGTGGCTTTACTGACATTTGAGGCTGAAGACGTCTCCTTTGAGTAGATGCCCCGGGCATTGCAGGTTGTCCAGCAGCATCCCTGGTCTCTACCCACTTGATGCAAACAGCATGCCACCCACCCTGTGCAGGCACCCAAAACATCTCTAGACACTGACTAATGTCCACAGTGTTGGAGGAAGGAGCATGGGTACCAGCCGCAGTAGAGAACCACTGTTCTAGCAATGGGAAGACTTCATACAAGTTCTTCCATACACCCTTCATAACGTCCGTAAGGACCAGAGGTTCACAACTGCGGATGTCAACGGTTAGCAACAAAAAGTGGCCATGAAGTGAGGGGAAAGTTACCAACTGAACAGAGGAGAGAATGGCATAAGTATCTAATTAGCCACGCAGCTGTCACATGGGTATGGGGATTAAAAACTTAACCACAGAGGTTTTGGAAACGTCAGCTGCGTAAAGTGCAGGATTTTGGTGGATGAGCCAAAGAGAATTAGCTGGAGGTGACTCTTGATCCTGGCTCAGCTTCCAAATCCGGCTCACCACTCTAAGTCAGTGGATGGATCCAGGTTCGATTGGATCAAGATAATGCTTACTTCTTGGAAACAGGAGGTGACACAGTCCTCGGATGGCTTGGGTTCCAACTTCCTTCTCTCTTGACCTGTCCTCTCCTTATTTTGACTCCAAAGTCCTCATCCAGAGCATAAAGAAGATAGTGTTAGCACCAGGATGTCAGGCTAATGCCTGCTTTTAATATTGGGTTTGATTCTTTAGTAGAGAGTCAAGTTTAAATAAGCTTCTCTTTCTAAATAGACTTAGTAGTAAAAGTAGGTATTATCATCAGTGAAGTCTTTGTATCAGTTCAAGATCTATCTCAAAAAAACACTGACACAATGATTATTTAAGCACTTACCATAGTTCCCTTCACACAAAGATCAGAGGTGCACCAGCCATGCCCTCAAGGAACAGAACAGGGAGGAAAGGGCCACGGACTCAGGGTTCTGCAGAGATCAAAAGAGAGCTCACCATAGAGTGCCAAAAGGACCTTGGAAGGGTGATCTCCATAGACTGAGGGGCCAGGAAAGGGCATGAAAACACACGGCTGTCCTTGATGTGACCTCAGGAATGAATAAGGATTTTTAACTCAGATGGACTGAGGCAAGAACAGTGAGGAAGAAGGGCTCACAGGCAGCAAAGGGCTGGAGAAGAAAACTACCAGACCCCCATGGGGGTCAGTCTGGAGTTCACACGAGGCAGTTGTGTAAGTCCAGGTCACAAGAATCCCTCTGACTTACTTCACTTAATATGATAATCTCCAGGTCGATGGACAAATGGCATAATGTTGGAATGTTGCCACAAATGGCATAATTTCATTCTTTGTAATGACTTTGCTTTGAGAACCCCATGAACACAATGAACAGACAAAAAGATATGACCCCAGAAGATGAGCCCTCCAGGTCAGTAGGTGTCTAATATGCTACAGAGGAAGAAAGGAGAGACAGCTCCATAAAGAAGAGGCTGGGCTAAAGTGGAAGCGTCACTCAGTCTGGTGATGAAAATAAAGTCCAATGCTGTAAAACAATGCATAGGATTGATGCTGAAGCCGAAGCTCCGATACTTTGGCCACCTGATGTGATGAGCTGACTCACTGGGAGAGACCCTGATGCTGGGAAAGATGGCAGGCAAGAGGAGAAGGGGACGACAGAAGACGAAATCGTTGGATGGCATCATTGACTCCATGCACATGAGTTTGAGCAAACTCTGGGAGAGAGTGAAGGACAGGGAAGCCTGTTGTGCTGCAATCCATGGGGTTGCAAACAGTCGGACATGACTGAGCGACTGAACTGAACTGAACTAACTCTGGAGCACAGTACGGAGATTTCTTAGAGTTGCATTATCATCTAGCAATCCTATTCCTGGGCATATAACCAGACAAAACTGTAATTCATTCCTTCCAATGAATATCCAATACTGATTTCCTTTAGGATGGACTGGTTGGATCTGCTTGCAGTCCAACATTCCTACACTATTGGTGAGAATGTAAATGAGTGTAGCCACTGTGGAATGCTGGGATCAAAAGAGAGTGCTTTAGGAACTTCCCTGGTGTTAGCGTGCTTAGTTGCTCAGTCATGTCTAACTTTTGCGACCCCAAAGACTGTAGCCTGCCAGGCTCCTCTGTCCATGGGATTCTCCAGGCAAGAACACTGGAGTGGGATGCCATTTCCTTCCCCAATGCATGAAAGTGAAAAGTCAAAGTGAAGTCGCTCAGTCGTGCCCGACTCTTAGCGACCCCATGGACTGCAGCCTGCCAGGCTCCTCTGTCCATGGGATTCTCCAGGCAAGAACACTGGAGTGGGGTGCCATCTGGTGGTGGGTCCAGTGGCTAAGACTCTGTGTTCTCAATGCAGGCCGACCAGGTTCAATCCCTGGTCAGGGAATTAGATCCCACATGCCTGACTAAAGATCCTATGCGCCGCAACAAAGACCTGGTGCAGCCAAATAAAAAAGTAAAAGGGATTGTAGTTAATTAGTTGCTAAGTCGTATCCTACTCTTTTGTGACACCATGGACTGTAGCTCACCAGGCTCCTTTGTTCCTGAAATTTCCCAGGCAAGAATACTAGGATGGGTTGCCATGTCCTTCTCCAGGGAATCTTCCTGACCCAGGGATTGAACCCACATGCCCTGCATTAGCAGGCAGGTTCTTTACCACTGAGCGACCAGGGAAGACCAGTTAAAAAAGGTACAATGCTTTATTTTCAAAATCATTACCTTTCACCTCGGATCTGACCATAAGGCTTCCGTGGGTATTTTAGAGAAGGTAAAGTTGAAGCAGAGAGTTCAGTAGTCTTGAAAGGTCCCAGTAGTCTTTCCAAGCTTATCATAACGTGTTTCTCCACTTTATAAAATTAATCGCTAGCAGCTGACATGTAGGCTCTTCCTGCTCTGTGCCCAGTCCTATTCTAAGCACTTACATGTTGTAACATGCTAGGACCGCACAACATTCCTAAGACTATTCCGATTGTGCACAGAGGCACAGCTGTGAAATCCCGACAGTGGGCTGAGCCCAAGGCAAGGCGGGCATCCGGTCTAGGAAAGGCCTGATGACTTGAACAACAGACAACTCACTGATGACAAAAATGTCTCCCAAACCAGGGCCTCTCCTGAAGTTTCTGGCTTGGTTAAGTGCCTCTCCACCAGAAAAACATCCTTGTTTACTGACATGACAGGTGACATTTTAGTTCTCAAGACTTTTAGACTTTGGCATGATCTTAAGGAGGAAGAGGCTCACCTCCAAAGAACATGCCCCGGGTTAATGTTCCCACAGCCCTGGAGGTGAGAGGCAGAACCAGTTTTACCGAAGGAATGAAAATGAAGAAATAGGGGTGTTATCTTGTCCCCAGAATATTGTGGAGTTGATTCATCTGGGTCACTTACAATTAAAAAAAAAACAACTTTATGATCATCTAAATTTTAAAACGTGGTGCAGTGGTGAAAAATCCACCTGCCAGTACAGGAGACATAAGAGATGCGGGTTTAATCCCTGGGTCAGGAATATCCCCTGGAGTAGGGTATGACAACCCACTCTAGTATTCAGAATCCCATGGACAGAGGAGCCTGGTGGGCTACAGTCCATGGGGTCACAAGAGTCAGACACACCTGAGCATAGAGCACACAAACTTCAAAATAATTTTGGTGCACTTTTGGATCAATGGATGAATCCCTGAGGGGGGACAAAATGGTTGTCGCTAAATGTTATTACTTACATTAAATATGCCATGGCTTCCAATGACCAAAATATGAGTATGAGCATATCTCAGGTCTTCTGTGAGTTCAATACCAGACCAAATATAATACTCCCTTACCAAATGCTTTCTTCCCCCAAACACAAGGTAGTCAGGGAAAAAGTGTGTGTTAGTCGCTCAGTTGTGTCTGACTCTTTGGGACCCTTTGGACTATAGCCCACCAGGCTCCTCAGTCCATGGGATTTCCCAGGCAAGAATACTAGAGTGGATTACCATGCCCTCCTCCAAGGGATCTTCCTGACCCAAAAATCGAACCCACATCTCCTGTGTCTCCTGCAGTCAGGGTAAAATTTGTGAATAATTCACCTCTACCCTGGGGTTTATCATAGTAGATGGCCAATAAATGTCACTCAAACACAGAAACTGAAGGTCCCTCACGCCTCTAGTGTCAGGACTTAATTTGGGGACCTGAGTCAAAATCCCTTTGGGAAAGAAAACAAAATCAAGCCAAGAACACAAGCATCCTGACTTTTTGATTTTTTCTATTTCTCCTTGTAAATGCTGGCTTGCAAAGTAGTCTTTTGGAAGGCGAGCTGTTATTTAATTCACTTAAGAACAATCATACCTTGCTATGGAGAACACCCCTCTTTATTGTGGGAACCACATACATGATGTGGGATTTGTTTCAGAGTAATAAACCTCTGAGGGGGGCCAGGGTCCCTGCAGGTAACAGGCAGGTCCCAACAACTGGCTGACCAGCCAGAGTCTCCATTAAGTCCTGGTCAGGGATACCATCTCCTATTTCATTACCAATGTCCTTCACTTGCCTTTAGAAGGCAGATCACCAGCAATGGTCACCTTAGGGAAAATGCATATGTAAGAACATAGCCTTCTTCCTTATTTCTTACCTCTTGCTAAATCAGTAGCGTTCTTGGCAATTTATGTTCCAACAGAATGATGGAAAGGGATGAGTTCCAAATGATCCAGAGAGCAAATAATACATTCATGGGTAGTTAACTATCGACTCTTTTCTCTGACTCTCTAGTCCTTGAACCTAAGCTGACCTTGTTTCCCTTGTTCTTATTTCCTTTCTATCACCCCTATTTCAACTGGTGTGGGTTCTCTCTTATGAGGCTAGCCTGTCCCCCCTGTGACATCAAGAGATACAC
Organism: Oryx dammah; assembly: GCF_014754425.2. Lineage (NCBI taxonomy): Eukaryota > Metazoa > Chordata > Mammalia > Artiodactyla > Bovidae > Oryx > Oryx dammah. The sequence continues at coordinate 39,228,790 of NW_024070199.1, forward strand.
TTTCCTTGCTTTCTTTGTCATAACAAGTACAATCTGCTCCTCAGGGCCTCTGTACTTGCTGTTCCCTCTGCATAGAACACTCTTCCCAGAACTTCCCTTAGATATCATTGTCCACTCATCCAAGTTTAAAAGGCCTTCTTCCTACAACTCGCCTGGACCTCCCTACAGGACACTGTCCTTAGTGGTGGTTTAGTCTTTAGAACTGTTGCTTTGTGATATCACTCATTCAGTTGAAGTCTTGTCTGTTGCCTGCCCCGTAAGCACCACAAGGGAAAGGTCCAGGTCTAACTTGTCCCTGCAAATGAATGTGTGACACATAGCAAAGGGCCCAGTCAGAGCAGAAGCTCCTGGTATTGCTAAATGATGAATGGATGGATGAGTGGACGGATGAATGGAAAGATGAATGGGTGAGTGGATAGACAAATGAAATGGACGGATGGGTGGATGGATGGATGGAAAGATGAATGGGTTGTTGGATGGATGGATAGGTGGTTGGATGGATGGATAGATGAATGGATGCGTGGGTGGATGAATGAAGCTCCCACTAATCCATGATACCCTGTTTTAAGCCCTGTGATAGGCTCTTTACATAGAGTCTCATCTTGACAAAACCAAGCATGGCATCATTTATGCCCCTTTTAGCAGTGAGGAAAAGGAAGCTCAGAATGACCACGAGTTTGTCCAAGGACGCTTCATGATTACGTGTTGCATCCGTGCTTCAAATCCGCATCTGTATGAACCCAGATCCCATCGCCATTCAACCATTCAGCTTTGCCTCCCCTAAGCAATCAGCTTTTCTACTTCACAACATCCTTTGTGTCAGTGGAAGAAAAACCCTAAAAACCTAACAAAAAGTAGATGAAAAATTCATTTATAGATTTATAATAGAAGAAATTGATGAAACTGAGTGAACTAAGTGAGATAGTCTTTGATAAAACAAACTTCACAGAGGTGAGACATTTTTAATTTTTCAGTTCAGTTCAGTCTCTCAGCTATGTTTGACTCTTTACCACCCCATGGACTGCAGCATGCCAGGCTTCCCTGTCCATCACCAACTCCCACAGCTTGCTCAGACTCATGTCCAACCAGATGGTGATGCCATCCAACCATCTCATCCTGTCATCCCCTTCTCCTCCTGTCTTCAGTCTTTCCCAGCATCAGGGTCTTTTCCAATGAGTCAGTTCTTCACATCAGTCCTTCCAATGAATATTCAGGACTGATTTCCTTTAGGATGGACTGGTTTGATCTCCTTGTAGATTTTTAGTTTTTCTAATTTTTAACATTTCCCAAATTTAAAACACCTTGCTGAAAAAAAAGCTTCTATGGGCAAGAGAACTCTGCCTCCCAGAGGAGGTATGTGATATCACACCCAGCTCTTGTGCTTGGTAAACCCGCAGAACAGACCCATAGCATATGCTACTTGCACTTTGAAGAAGAGAGTAGAAACAAGAGGAGGAAGGGGAGGAGGAGGAAGAAGAGATAATGATGATCACAATAATAATAAAAAACAGGAGGACAACACAGGCTTGCAATGTTGTACTTTGCTTCATTCAGAAAGCAGATTTGCATTCATTTTACTTAAAAAGTCATATAATGCGTCCATGAAATTGAAAGAGGCTTGCTCCTTGGAAGAAAAGTTATGACCAACCTAGACAGCATATTAAAAAGCAGAGACATTACTTTACGAATAAAGGTCTGTCTGGTCAAAGCTATGGTTTTTCCAGTAGTCATGTATGGATGTGAGAGTTGGACTATAAAGAAAGCTGAGCACTGAAGAATTGATGCTTTTGAACTGTGATGTTGGAGAAGACTCTTGAGAGTCCCTTGGACTGCAAGGAGATCCAACCAGTCCATCCTAAAGGAAATCAGTCCTGAATATTCATTGGAAGGACTGATGCTGAAGCTGTAAGTCTAATACTTTGGCCACCTGATGCGAAGAACTGACTCATTTATAAAGACCCTGATGCTGGGAAAGATTGAAGGTGAGAGGAGAAGGGAATGACAGAGGATGAGATGGTTGGATGGCATCACTGACTCAATGGACATGAGTCTGAGTAAACTCTGGGAGTTGGTGATGGACAGGGAGGCCTGGCCTGCTGCAGTCGATGGGGTCGCAAAGAGTCAGACACGGCTGAGTGGTGAACTGAACTGAACTGAAAGTCATATATCATGATGGCAATTCCGAAATTGTTTGGGGTCCCAAAGACTCTGTCTCCTCAGTTTTCTACCAACAGAAAAACAGGCTGGCTTGGTTCTTGTTGGTTCTTGCTGTTGTTTCCTGGTCCGACTCCAGGTTTATCCTGTGACTCATTTCCTCATTTGTGGGAAGGATTAATGTGGTGACCTGGAGAATAAAAGGAGGCGTTCTGGGCACTCACCTCTAAAGTGAGTTCCTTCTTCTCTGACATAGTAGACTGACTTGTCAGCAGCAGCTGCCTCCAACATGAAGCTGGTGACGGTCCTCATGCTGGTGGCCCTCCCCCTGTACTGCTATGCAGGTGAGTACTGACGGGTGCACAGATGTGGGGCTAAGGTTGCTGTCTGGTTCCCTGTGCAAGAGCTCCCAACCCCCAAGCACCAGTACAGGACAGGCCTGCCCACCAGAGACGTAAGCATCATCACTCATCCCAGAACATCTGAAAGAAGGCCCTTTGTAAGCTTTGCCTCTGCCTTGGGGCTGCACATAGTGTCATCACAGGTGCCATGAAATCGGGATGAGGCTAGTGACTGACTACTAGAATTAGGCATTTCAGCAGGGCAAGGGGAAGAGATGCTCTGATGACTTCTGATTTTATACCAGATGGGTTTCCTGAAAGAGGCACTCTTGGAGTCTCCTTAAATATGAAGAGAAACAGGAAATCTGCCAGGAGGTAAAGTTCAGGCTACAGTGGGCGTCCCAGGGTCCTGCACCCAGTTGGGGGTTCCAACTCTTCACAAGTTTTCACAGCTGATTTGAGCCCTTCTGGAATGCCTTTCCTCCCAGTCCCTCCCTGCTCAGTGTTGACTGAAGAGGAGAGTTCACGCCTCCTTGGAGGTCTCCTTCCCCAGTGAAGATCCAGTTAGAGACTAATGCCCTGGCAGCTAGTCTAGTCTTTGGTCATAAGTCACAGACACAGTTTACTTTATTCAATTTACAAAGCTCTTTTCTTCTTTTTTCATTTTTGTTTATTTATTCTTAGTTGTACTATGTCTTCGTTACTTTGCCCAGGCTTTCTCTAGTTGTGGCGAGTGGGGGCAACTCTTCACTGGGGCCTCTCATTGCGATGGCTTCTCTTGTTGCAAAGCAAGGGCTGTAGAGTGTGGGCACAGCAGCTGTAGCATGCAGGGTTAGCTGCCCTAAGGCATGTGGAATCTTCCCCAACCAGGGATCGAACTCACGTCCCCCACATTGGCAGGCGGATTCTTATCCACTGTGCCACCGAAGAAGTCCTACAGAGCTCTTTTAAATATCCTCACGTCGTTTGTTCCTCAAGTACTTGCAGATGTGTTCAAGGTGACAGGCTCAGGGTCAACTAAATAAAAAATTACAGACCCAAAAATAAAAGCCAGTTCTCTCTAATCCAGTTCCAGAGCTCTTTCTCCTACCCAACTGAGGTCGCCACAACAGATCACTTCACAAACAAGAATTTCATTTGTACATTATTTTGTTTGTTTCAGAAAATCATTAACACCAACAGAGCTAATGGACAATATTCTAGAACCAGTACATGCACAATCCTGGGAAATTTTACTTGTTACTTGGAATGATAATGGTAAAGCATCATATGACTCTGAACAAAGAAAGACCAGATAAAGTTTAATATGTTGCCCTGAGTCAGAACGTCTCACTTCCTCACACCCTCCTTAGTCAAGGTTACATAAGGTTTGGCTTCTAGAGGCTAACAAGAGGAAGCACAGGTGTTTTAGGTCTTAGAAAAATCCCAGATCCCAAGTTTACTCTAGTAGAATAGAGAACTGAAGACCATTCGCCACAATCTTTCTGAATAGACATCTCTACAGGGATGTAAAAGAATGATAACCATCATGGTTCTGCCCTCCAAAGATGTTCACGCACACACAATGGAGCCCATGTTTGCTTCTTTCTTCCCAGGGTCTTCTGGCTGCTCCCTTCTTGACAATGTGATTGATAAAGCAGTTGATCCCACTGTGTCCAAGGATGAATACAGAGAATATGTTAAAGATTTCCTACAGACTGAAAATGAGGAAAAAGCTGTAGATGAATTAAAGCAATGTTTTCTCCAGCAGTCAAATGAAACTCTGGCCAATTTCAACGAGATGTTGGTAATTTCAGCTTCTTCTGATGTGCTTTTACAACCAAGGGACAGGGACAAATAGACTCTACGTTTGTTATTCGTTACACCAAAGCAAGTGATGAATGTACTATATTTCCATTTATTTCATTGTGTGGTGAGTCTGATGACTTTGACATCAAGAAAGATGTCCAAGGCTACAGGGCTGAAATCTTTAGTGAATAATAAATTTAAAAGACAATAAAGGGAAAAGCAAAGGGTCTACCTAACCCTTAATTCCCCAGTAGGCACAGAGGCACACACACACACACACACGTTATGGTCAGTGAAATAAACCAGTCACAAAAAGACAAAGGTAGCCTAACTCTTACACCAGGTTTCAGGAGTAGCCAATCTCATAGAGACACAGGGTGGAATAGTGGCTTTCAGAAGTCGAATATTGAGGGAAAATGGGAGTTATTTAACAGGTATTTAGTTTCATTTTTGTAACCTGAAGACAGTCTGGAGATTGGTTGTACTGACTGCAGAGTGAATATGGTGTTAGGTATATTTGAAACAGTGAAAATGGTAAATTACATCATTTACTATGATCCTTACAATGAAGGATGCTAGGCTTTTTTTCTTGAAAAGCCTAACTCAGATGGCTCTTTCTGAGTCACAGCCTCAAGATTTTGCAGGCTACAAAGTCAAAGATAAAGGTCCAGGCTATTTTCTATATTTCTGACAGAAAGTCTGCACAAGAATTCAAAAATGTCTTGGGTCCTTGTATTGGAGCTGAGATTGTCACGATTCTATGGAAAACCGATAATATATGTAGCATCATTATAGATAAGTTATTACAGCAAGAAATGTGCAGAAAAGAACTTACTCAAGGGACCTCTGGTGGGGATAAGATCTGGAAGCACCAGCACTTCTTTGGCATTAATAAATGTTTCCTGAATGATAGGATAAATGGGATCATTCTGATTTAACATCCAGCACTAATTCTCTTGAATGTCAGATGTGTGTGAACGCATTCAAGATAACAATTAGAAGAAACGTTTATTGTGCAAGATTTTATTTTGCAAGAGGGAGCCGAAAATCTAAATGATTTTTGTTTGTTTGTTTTTCAGCAAGTCATGTACAACAGTATATACTGTAAAGTATTCTAACTTTCTGCAAGAACTTTGGCTCAGAAATGTCCACTGGCGATGAGTATATACCACAAGCTGTCTGTCTTTTTTGTCTTTTAATCTACACACTGCAAGACAATTGTTGAAACCTCAAATACATTTTCATTTCAATAAAGTATCTGCATATCAGAAGTTCTTTTTTATTATCTGATTCAAATGGAGACTTTAGAGAGCTCCACATATAACGCACACAGAGAATTATTCATTGAATAACTTAAGGGTGAAGGATAGAGGAATCTGAAAGGCACTTTGTCCCTTACCGTTTCTAAGCCCAACATTAATTTTCTCTCTGGAAAAGCGGGTTTTCCTCCCCTCCTCATCCCCATCTCCCCAGGAACTAGAGAGGAGTTTCCAGTGATTGGGTCATACACAAGTTCCCTGACCTGTGTCAGTCTTCATCTTCATTCTGAACCCTGCTGGCCATTGGGGGGCCGCCTTTCTCAGCTCTCCCTGTCTCTGTCCCAAGTGTGCAGGGCTGGGAACAGAGCCACTGAAAGAGATGATTCGGGCAAAGCCAGGGTGAATCCTGTCCTGATTTTAAAATCTGATATATGACACTAATCTTAACTTTTAACATTAGTTCACAAAAATATTATTTACTCTAATTCCTGAGATGTTTGAGTGAGTGTAAGCCTCTCAGTCCTGACCGACTCTTTGCAATCCTGTGGACTGTAGCCCGCCAGGCTCCTCTGTCCTTCTCCTTCTGCTGCAGAAGCTGAGAAAAGAATGGTGTGCGTTTTGATTTTTGGTTTCCCTGGTCCCAGCCATTCTTCCTCCAGGCAAGAATACTAGAGTGGGTAGCCACTCCGTTCGGAGAAGGCAATGGCACCCCACTCCAGTACTCTTGCCTAGCAAATCCCATGGATGGAGGAGCCTGTTAGGCTGCAGACCATGGGGTCGCTAGGAGTCGGACACGACTGAGCGACTTCACTTTCACTTTTCACTTTCATGCATTGGTGAAGGAAATGGCAACCCACTCCAGTGTTCTTGCCTGGAGAATCCCGGGGACGAGGGAGCCTGGTGGGCTGCCGTCTCTGTGTTGGCAGAGTCACACACGACTGAAGCGACTTAGCAGCAGCAGCAGCAGCAGCCGCTCCATTCTCCAGGGGAATCTTCCCAACCCAGGGGTCCACCCCAGGTCTCCTGCATTACAGGGAGATTCTTTGCTGTCTGAGCCACCGCGTGTTTGATGCCGCCTAATAGAACTGTAGGACTCTCCCCAAATGTGTTCCTTGAGTGGCAGCGTAACTCATCCCCTCGTTCACACAAAGACCTACAAAGTCAGGAAGATCAGGGGGAAATGTGCGCTACATTGGAACAAAGCAAAACAAGACATTTTAAAATCGAACCTTAGCTCCCCTTACTTCTACCAGTCCCCACAATCCTCTCACCAAAGATAAGTTACTGCCCCTCTGCTCACACCTCCCAGCATCCCGTTTCCTTCCGGGACCATCCTTTCTACCAGGAAGACCTCTGGCCCTTTCTTGGGACAATTCAGCTCCCCGAAGTTTTGACTCTTCCCTCCTGTATAATGTGTACAGGAAAGAGGCACAAGAGGGGGGTCCTACGATGGGGAGCCATTCTCTGGTCAGACCGGTCTCAGCCTCGAAGGGAGGAGGTCTCAGGATTGCAAGTAAGGGCAGCTCCTAGCTGCAAGCAAGTCTCTCCCCAGCCCCAGTCTCAGCACTCAGACAGCTTTGGCCTCCATCTGCCCCAGGACATCATAGAGCTGTCCCAGCGGAGTGAAGGTTCCCATTCAACACAGTCATGCGTTTGCCAGGCACACCACCCGGCCGAGGATATAACCAAAGAATGTCTGCTGGAGGGGCTAATGCAAAGCCATGCAGAGCCCAAGAGGATTAAGGAGGACCTTGCTGACAACACCAGCAACTGCCAGACAACCAGCAGATGGGAGTGTTGGAAGAAACACCGAAGATTGGAGTAAACGGAAGCAGCTTTCTGGAATGTCCATGTCAGCACATCACTCAACTAACTTTGGCCACAGCAAAAGACACAGCATGCTTTCTGACCACCGTGGAATCAAACTGAAAACCGAGAACAGAATGATCATAGGAAAACCTCTAACCACTTGGCTAAAAGCAACACAAACACACACACTTCTTTAAAAATCAATAAATCATCAAATACTTCCTAAATATTTTTTTAAAGTGTCTGTCCCCAGCACTGACCTGTCACCCTATGGTGGAAAAGGGTGGTCTTGTGCGAACTGCAGTCTTCATTACCTAACATGTAGCATCAGCCCTAAGGGGATAAGGAACGGGGAGCAGATGGTAGGTACACAAGAGCTAAATTCCTGCGGAAAATGCACTGCTAACAAACTGGTGGAAACAGGAATCCTGGAGACCAGTGAGGAGGCTGGAATCATGAGTGTCATGGTCAAGATTTATGGCAAGGTAAACATACAGAAGGCAATGGCACCCTACTCCAGTACTCTCGCCTGGAAAATCCCATGGATGGAGGAGCCTGGTAGGCTGCAGTCCATGGGGTCACGAAGAGTCAGACACGACGGGGCAACTTCACTTTGACTTTTCACTTTCATGTATTGGAGAAGGAAATGGCAACCCACTCCAGTGTTCTTACCTAGAGAATCCCAGGGATGGGGGAGCCTGGTGGGCTGCCGTCTATGGGGTGGCACAGAGTCGGACACGACTGAAGCGACTTAGCAGCAGCAGCAGCAGCAGCAAACATACAGAGAACACCTTGTAGAACTGTTTCTCCTATTTTTCCTTCTAACTCCACTCGGTAGGACTCTTACTGCCTAGAGTTGGAGACAGGACAGTAACATCTGTCCAGACAGAAATGCATCATTTTTGCTATACTTCTAACACATATCTTGGACTTAAGCAAATATTACATCTCTTGGAAGTTAACACTCAAGTTAAACCACTTCTCACAAAATGCATGAACAGCATTGAAAATCATCTGAGATAGATAGATACAGATCTGAGTCACTTTTCTGTATACCTGAAACAAACACAACATTATAAATCAACTATATTTCAGTAAAAAAAAAAAATACACAAACTGGATGGCAATTGCCTGGGAATGGTAATAAAAATAAATGTGCTTTATGAGTTTCTGACCAGAAGGGCTCAGTGAGGACTAAGATCGATGGAAAAGATTCACATCTGAATAAATCCTAGTTTCCATGAATAAAATTCAGGGTTGAAAAGAAAAACCTACATGTTTCCCACAAAATAAGTAGAACTCACATCAGGCTTTTCAACAGCAGCGTGAAAAGAGAATGGAAACAGAAAGCTGACTGTGTGCCTGTGTGCTCTGGTGCTCATTCGTGTCTGACTCTTTGAGACCCCATGACTGTAGCCTGTCAGGCTCCTCTGTCCACGGGATTTTCCAAGTAAGAATACTGGAGCAGGTTGCCATTTCCTTTTCCAGGGAATCATCCCGACCCAAGGACTGAACCCACATTTCCTTTGTCTCCTGCATCGGTAGGCAGATTCCTTACCACTGAGTCACCTGGGAAGCCCAGAAAGTTGATTACTTACTGCCTAAGGCTGAAGGGGTCATGGGAATGGGGAATGACTTCTGTCTGGAGGGTTCTTTTTGGGGGATGATGAAAATGTTCTACAATGGACTGTGGGGATGATTGCACAACTCTGAACATATTTTAAAACCACTGAAGGGTACCCTTTAAGTGCATGCATTCTACGATGTGTGAGTTACATCTCAATAAAGCTGTTAAAAAAAAATGTGCTTTTGTTAACAGGTCTTCCTGAGGGTGATGGGATTAGAAATGAAACTTAGGGACTTTCATGGTGGTCCTGTCGTTAAGACTCTGATCTTCTAATGGAGGGGATGTGCGTTCCATCCCTGGTCAGGGAACTAGGATCTCTCATGCCGCGGGGCATGGTCAACAAATTTTAAACATAATAATAATTTTTAAAGTTATTTTTCTAAAAAGGAATAAAGAAATTAAATACAGTGTTTGCCTACCAGGATCAACGATTTACAAAATAGTTTATGCTCTTTTGTTGTTGCTCAGCCACTCAGTCGTGTCCAACTCTTTGCAACCCCATGGACTGCAACGCATCAGGCTTCCCCATCCATCACTATCTCCCAGAGCTTGCTCAAATTCATGTCCATTGAGTCAGTGATGCCATCCAGCCATCTCATCCTCTGTCATCCCCTTCTCCTCCTGCCCTCAATCTTGCCCAGCATCAGGGTCTTTTCCAACGAGTCAGCTCTTCACATCAGGTGGCCAAAGTATTGGAGCTTCAGCCTCAGCATCAGTCCTTCCAATGAATATTTAGGACTGATTTCCCTTAGGATGGACTGGTTGGATCTCCTTGCAGTCCAAGGGACTCTCAAGAGTCTTCTCCAACACCACAGTTCAAAAGCATCAATTCTTTGGTGCTCAGACTTCTTTACGGTCCAGCTCACACATCCATACATGACCACTAAAAAAACCATAGCTTTGACTATCAACAATTTACAAAATAGTTTATGCTCTAAATAGTAAGGATATTAAAAACAGATATCAGAGAGCTATCTACCAAGCCATTCTCCTCTGGAGCAAGAACACATGGCTGGTCTTCTTTTCCCAAGATGGCACTATGTCACGGAGTTCAGGCCAGCGGAATGTGGGGGTCATGAGAAACATCTCCTGCAGGCCTGTCCCAGAAATCTCCCCTCCTTATTCCCTCATCTGCCACCGAACACCAAGATCCAGGAGAGTCCTAAGGCTCTATCAGATGCTTCAGTGGTAAAACCTGGGTGCCTGAATGACTGCATGAAGTTGGGAGAGTTTCAAGGACAGGGTGCTAGGAGTGATCTGCTCCAGGGCAAAGGAACATTGAACAGGTATTGAACCTATACCTATAGCTCTTCAGGCAGGTGTACTTTATGTGATTTAGAAAAGTAGGTTGCAGGGTGGTTCACTTCTACCCATCACTTTCAAATGCTCCACAGGCACAGCATCTCTGTATGCCCACACACCCAGGGCAAATACTCCCACTGCCCAACCTCAGCACCCACTGGGTTCTGAGGAGCATCCATTTGTCTGTTAGTGTCCAATCAAGAAATAGAAAACCTTCTAGGTATATTGAGCAGAACAAATTTCATACAGGAGTTGGTAATGAAGGTGAAAGGCTGGAATAGGGATACGGGAGCATAAAGGATCCACAAGGATTGATAATTACAGAAGATAATACTGCCTCTCAAACTGGAGTTGAAAACTAAAAGGTCTTGCCCATCCCACGGGTGCAGGTGAAGGTGAAGTTGCTGTGGTCGAAACTGAGCTACCTGAGCAAGAACCAAAGGACCAAGGGCCAAGACATGAAGCCATCGCTGTAAACACTGCCACGGCTGGGCTGCTGGTCTCCTCTACCCACTGCTGCCACAACCGCTGCAAGAGGCGACGTCAGAAGCTCAGAACACTCGACTGCTGTCTCCTACCCCCTTCCGATCTTCATCAGTGCCCTTCCCTGAAGAGCCTAACGAGAAGGCGGCTGGCAAGAGAGCCTGGGATGTGTCCACCCGAGTCTTCAGTTCCAGCAGATGAGAGATGTCCACCCGAGTCTTCAGTTCCAGCAGATGAGAGATGGGTAGGAAAAAGGAACTAACTCAGCAACTAAATAAACAGAGCCCCTACCAGGCACACAGTGATTGCAATCTACAGTCTTGGCCTTATCTTTGATACAGTGAAGGCAAACATCTGACCTATAACAAAATTAACAGCTTGTAAGTTTTTGCCCACGACATGACAAAAAGACTTAATTAGCATAGTAAGAGTATCAACTAACCAATACATATGCTTAAAATTCCTGTAAGATCTTTTAAAATTTTTTTAATTCTTTATTCATTTAGTTTCCTTTGCACTGGTCTTTGCTGCTGCACACAGGCTTGCTCTAGTTAGGTGAGCGGGGCTACTCTTGATCGTGGTGCGTGGCCTTCTCATTGCAGTCACTCCCCTGTTGCAGAGCGCAGGCTCTGGGGCGCTCGGGTTTCGGTAGTTTCAGCACTCGGGCTCAGCGGTTGTGGCACACGAGCTCAGTTGCTCCACAGCATGCGGGGTCTTCCTGGATCAGGCCCTGAACTTGTGTCCCCTGCATTCACTGGTGGATTCTTATCCATTGAGCCACCAGGGAAGCCCCTGTAAGATCTTATGTCTTTTGTCTTACACCCAAAGAGTAGCCCTGGAGAAGGAAATGGCACTCCACTCCAGTACTCTTGCCTGGAAAATCCCATGGACACAGGAGCCTGGTAGGCTGCAGTCCATGGGGTCACGAAGAGTCAGACACGACTGCTCGACTCCACTTTCACTTTTCACTTTCATGCATTTGAGAAGGAAATGGCAGCCCACTCCAGTATTCTTGCCTGGAGAATCCCAGGGACAGGGAAGCCTGGTGGGCTGTCGTCTATGGGGTCGCACAGAGTTGGACACGACTGAAGCGACTTGGCAGCAGCAGCAGCAAAAAGTAGCAAATCTACAATGAGAGGGATTTGGGGAAGGAAGCGAAGGCTACACGTATGTAAGTATTAGATGATAATGGAGATGAATGAGGGCCAAGAAACAAAAAACAAAAAACTTTCATTATCCCCTCCACTACAAAAGACTGCTGGGAGCAGAAAGTCCTTCCAGCGATCAAAGTCAACAGCCTTGGGGCTCCTACAGGGACTGTGGGCTCAACAGTTCCTTGGTCCTGAGGTTGTTTGGCTTCCTTCTCCACACTGTTCTTTCAGAATTTATTAAAAAAAAAAATACTTTCAACATGTCATGAATGCCATAGCATTATTCTTTTTTTTCCTCAAGGGGAAAGATGGAAAAAAACCGCTAATTTCATCATCATAAGTGGCACCTGTGTTTGCAGAGGACTCAGATTCCCCTATTTGGAAGGGACCTGTGATGGGGTTGGGATTTGCTGTCCCCAGAGACCTCCTGCACCTGTAGGGCTGACCTACAATGACGAGCATGTACCTCGAGGACCCAGCAGCTCACCTTATCGACTGTGGGAGGGGCAGGAAGAGTCTTTAGCACCTGGCTCCACTCCTGCAAGACAGCTTGCCCTCTGGAATTGCTTCAGGTGACATCCGATCCCCAGGAAGAATAGACATATTTGAACAGTGCCTCACCTTAGTCTGGTAATCCTGACTTCTGCAGAAAACAGCTTAGAATGGAGGGAGAGTCCTTGACATTGCAGTGTCCTCTACTTGGTAGAGGAAACTTCTGGAACTCTGCCTGGAAATCAAGAGCCCTTGACAGTTTCACTATGCAATACTCCTCAGATCTTTCTAAATGCAGCCTACATGTTCTTGACCTGGGAGGGTTCACAGCTACACAAGATCTGCTTATTGTAGTTTCTTTAGCCCTTACATTATCCCTGGTTTTATGTATGTACAGCCCTGCTACAGCTCTGGGGTAGATGGAATATATGGGTATAATTTCATATTTGAAGCTGAGCATGTCTGTTGGAATTTTCAGCCCATGTATTGAAAGCTTAGGACTGTGTCTTTGTGAGAAGTCTCCAAAAGAATAAAGTAAATCAAGTCGTACATCAACAGTAAGTGCATCTGGTATATATTATATAATGGAATTATACTTAGCCATAGAAAAGAAGGAACTTTTGCCATCTGCAACTCCATGTATGGACTTGGAGGGCATTATGCTAAGTGAAAGGTCAGACAGAGAAATTCAAATACTGTATGATATCACTTATATATGGAATCTATAAAATACAAAGAAACAAGTTAGTGAATATAACAAAAAAGAAATATTCACAGGTATAGAGAACAGGCTAGTGGTTACCAGCGAGGAGGGGGAGAGCAGGAGGGGCAATGTAGGGGTAGAGGATTAAAAGGCACAAATTACTAGGTATAAAATAAGCGTGGTGCAGTTCATGGGGTCACAAAGAGTCGGACACGACTGAGCGACTGAACTGAACTGAACTGAAAATAAGCTACAAGGGATATATTGTACAACACAGTGAATATAGCCAAAATATTATAATAACTATAAATAGGATAAAACCTTTAAAAATTGTGAATCACTATATCGTATACTTGCAACTTAAAAAATATTGCGCATCAACTATATTTCAATTTTTTAAAAAATGTGTCTGGGTAATGGTATGCCGGTATTCTACTATACATATCATTACAATGTTTCTGCATGTTTGAAGCTAATTCCAAATACAAAATGTATTGGACGAACACAGCTTCTGCCTTCTTAGGAAAGGAGGTCTTAGGCCATCCAAAGAGTGTACTTGATATCCCTGGGTCATGGGGGTACCCCACTGATGCTTCATGGAGTATGATGTCAATTAACAAGTGGATGAATGGTCCCCAAAGTCTAGGCGGTGTCTCAACTGATACCTGGCTGGAATACCCGTCACTGTGAACAGCACTAGTAGCTCGGTGCACACAGTGAGTAGGTGTTACAGGGAATTCAGGAGCAAATCAAGCATTTCTAATATTTTCCCATCTCCTTCTGCCTAGGGTATGACACAGATGAGAGATTTAGACATCACAGGACCATCACTTCATGGCAGGAGTTGATGAACAAGGAGACGGCAACAATCTCTGATGCTCCACAGCCTTTCCCACGTCACATACCTCTGCAGCTCACAGCCGTGGCCCTAACTCTGAGCTGCTTTAGGCGTAGGAGAGGGGTCAACAGGTGGTCTGCGGCAGTAGGAAGGAGTGACTACATCACTCACATGTTTCCCTGGGGAACCTCAGGATATGCATCTCACAGTTTCCACAGTGCAGAAGCGCAAGGGAAGAAGGAATAAAATGGTTTCGAGGAGTTTGTAAGACAAGGTGCATTGGGGATTTGGCGACCAGAAAAGATGTTTGCAGCTTTGGACAAAGACTAGATATTTATTTCAATTGTTGATACTTTTTAAATGTCTGAAGTGAAATGTTATTGATAAATATATCTCTTCATGAGCTGAATGAGGACTCTTTTTGATTTTATATACGCATAGATATTGTGAAAAAAGAAAGCAAAATGGTGTCGCTCAGTCACGTCCGACTCTTTGAGACCCCATGGACTGTAGCCCTGACAGGTTCCTCTGTCCATGGAATTTTCCAGGCAAGAATACTGGAGTAGGTTGCCATTTCCTTCCCCAAAGGGATCTTCCCATCCCAGGGATTGAACCTGGGTCTCTCGCATTGCAGGCAGACTCTTTACCGTCTGAGCCACCAGGGAACTATTGCTAAAGCGAGGTACTTTTATTCATGCATTTCATCTTCATGGATGTAAACTCTGGAAACACTTGTCATATGATTTGCAGCTGTAGAATAAATGATTTTTGTAATAGCAATGCTGTTTACATCTTTCAGTCATTCTGAACTACAGTCTAAAAATTTTATCACTCAAAACGATTTTTAATAATTTTATCAGTCACAGCTAAATTAAGTCCTCTTTGGATTTTATGAAGGCAAAGAAGTAGAAATCAATTGATAGAGACAATTTTTCCTTGGAGAAGGAAATAGCAACCCACTCCAGTATTTTTGCCTGGGAAATCCCATGGATGGAGGAGCCTGGCAGGCTACAGCCCAAAGGGTTGCAAAGAGTCCAACACTACTTAGCCACTAAATTACAACAGCAGCATTTTGTTATGTTGTAATGTGTTTCATTTTTGTTTCCCTACTGTAGTATAGCGTCAGGAATATTAAATGTTATTATTGTTATTTTGGCAAGTGATATTTGAGTTGGAGATCTAGAGATCTGGACTTCTAGAATCCTGACTTATGTTATCAGCACTTTTACTAGCAAAACGTCCAGTGAATAATTTTGAAGTTTCTCTCTCTCCTCTCTCTTTAGCATTTATTCAGCCAAATTCCAACACAATTATTCAAATAATCCAATAAAAATATATATTGGCATTAAAAAAATTTTTTTGTTCTGTATCACCAAATAAGACTTTAAACTGTTTCTTTGAGGTCTAGGAATTTCTAAAGGCAGGGTCAAGGCTCCGTGTTAAGATTCTGGTGGATGATGCAGAGACCTACTGTCTTTGGTAAGTTGAAACAAGAGGGATTGTGAAAGGGGAGATGGGAGGTATATTCATCAGTTTCAAGATGTGGAATTAAAAAATAAAAAGCACAATGTGAGAGTTGTGAGTTAAGTTTTATTTGGGGCAAAATGAGGACTATAACCCAGGAGACAGCACCTCAGAGAGCTCTGCGACATCGCTCCAAAAAGGCAGGTGGGGGAAGGTCAGCATACATGTAATTTTGGTGAAGGAGGAATACATGCACTCAAGCACATACTTTTTCAGAAGGTTTCTGCTAGTCATAAGGAGCAGTCGTCACCATGAAGGATTTTGGTGCCTTTCTAGATATGCAAAGATACAAGAATTGGGCTCACAAAATCCTGAAAGCATCTAACTATCTGAAGACTGCCAGATCCCCCTCCCCGCAACCCAAGCACAGAATGCCTCGTTTCTGCTCTCCACCCTAAACTCTTTTCAGGGGGTGTTGAAAATCATAAGCTGCACAGCATGCGACTCAATCCTTGTAGAGGCAGATGGCAAGTGCCAATTTGTAGTTGACAAAGACCTACAGAATCCCTGGGATTTCAACCTCAGCCAAAAGGATGTGAGTGCCCAGAACATTCTGTTAAGGACTTGAGTCCCAGAGTCCCTGTGTGTCTTGGGATAAATAATCTTTCTCCACCTACCACTTCCTATAACCTTCCTTCCCATAGTCAGTATTAAGGATATTAAAACCACAGTGACAGGTACTTAGAACTGGCCATAAAACAGTAAATAAAAGTGATTGAAAAGTAATGGCCTCTTCTTTACTGAGAGAAATCCCAATGGAACCAGAGACAAATTCTGAAGCACAATTTGTTAGCATTTAGGATAAATAAACATTTTTCATTGGCAGAGTCAGGTAAACTCGCCTTGACACTGGACTTTGGAAAGGTGGTGATTTATTTTGTTTGCCTTAGTAGTTATATTCTTTTTCCCTTTTGTTATGTAAGTGTCATAGCTGACATTTACCACCAGATACTGTGCTGGACATTTCACCCCTATTAATTTATTTATCTTAAAATAAATCCCATGAGGCAGGCAATATTTTATTGCCTTATTTTACAGATGGGGAAACTGAGGCTGGGAGGGTGAGCACCTTTGCTGGCGTCCCCACAAGTAGAAAGTGCCAGAGCTGGACTTGAACCCAGGGAGTCTGGGACCAAAATCAGGCCCTCCTCTCAACTTAGTAAGTGAGTCCATGCTAATTTTGAGACATTCAAACAGCACTTTAGAACTCAAAACCAACCCACAGCTATCCTATTAAGATTCTAATGGGGGCTGCATTGAATTTGTAGAGCAATTTGAAAGCAGTTGACATCATTAGATATTTTCTCATTTCCTTGAAAACAAGGTGGGTATTTACTAGGTCCTTTTAGGGCCACAACTAGAAACAAAATTATGAAATGGAAAAGCTCACCAGTAAAGACCAACATACATTAGAAGTGGGAAACCATCCACATACAAAGCTGGGAGGGAGGGTAAAAGACAAAAGTAGTCAACTCATCTCTATCCCCAGTAAGTAGGTAGGGGATACACAAACAGTTAGATGTAAAATATGATGTCAAAAACAGTAATTACAGGGAATTCCCTGGTGGTCCAGGGGTCAGGACTCCATTCTTTCACTGCTGTGGGCCCAGGTTCAATTCCAGGTCAGGGAACTAAGATCCCACATGCTGTGTGCAACCAAAAAAAAAAAAAAACAAAACAGTAATTGCAATGGGAGGGGAATACAAATGCAGGGCTTTTAAAAGACCAGCTACTTAAAATAGCCATATATAAGTATATATAATACACACACACATATAAAAATATCTGTTTAGACTACTGCACAAAACCTCACGGTAGACCCCTTTTTAATCCAGAAGTAGAGTTTCATGATGTTATTTTTAAAGGCCTGCTCATTTCCGATTAAATGTATTTCAGCACATTTTTGCTGTTGCTATCGTTACCTTTGTCCATTTATCATTATTTCCACTGTGTTATATGCCCATGGCAGTTGGTTTATCAATTGTGCTTGATGTTTGTATGCTGATCTTGATCTTGTATTCAGCTAATCTGATGAATTCTCATGAGTTCTAATAGTGTTTTCAATAGGATGTCTTTAATTCCCTGGTAGTTTTGATCAGCTGTCTGTAAGGGGCAACGGATTCCTTGATTTTTCTTTTCCCATGGATTTCCCCACCCCCGCCTTGTTTGAAGAGAGTATTTTAACAACATATGTCCCTCTTTTTTTTTTTTTTAAGTAGACGTTATTTATTGGAGCAATTTTAGGTCCACAGCAAAATTGAGTAGCAAGTTTCAATATAGTCCCTGCCCCCACACTGGCATAGCCTCTCCCACCATCAGATCTCATCAGATGGTTCAACTGTTCCGATGATGAATCTACATTTGTAACGTGTGTGCGTGCGCGCGCGCGTGTGCTGCACTCGGTCACATCTGACTCTGTGCAACCCCTTGGACGGTAGTCCACCAGGCTCCTCTGTCCATGGAATTTTCCAGACAAGAATACTGCAGTGGGTTGCCATTTGCTATAGGAAAGATTAAGTCTGACTCCATATTGGAGCTGCTGCTTTTACTCTAACCTTTGTATTCTGTTGCTTTTGCCACAGGTTAGTCATAAAGGGATATTGCCTACAAGCTTAAATTATACATAACGGTCCATCTCTGGGAACACAGCCTCCCATGTCATGAGAATTAAGCTAAAATACCTTTCATTGTCAGAGTAGGACTGACGTATACACACCGTCAAGTGTAAAATAGATAGTGGGGAGCGGCCATGTAGCATAGGGAGCTCACCTCCGTGCTCTGTGATGACCTGGAGGACTGGGATGGCACCCCACTCCGGTACTCTTGCCTGGAAGATCCCATGGACGGAGGGTCCTGGTAGGCTACAGGCCATGGAGTCACAAAGAGTCAGACACAGCTGAGTGACTTCGCTTTCCCTTTTCACTTTCAGAGGGCTGGGATGGGGGTGGGTGGGAGGGAGGCTTAAGAGGGAGGGGATGTATGTATACATACAGCTGATTCACCTGGTTGTACAGCAGAAACTAACGCAACACGGTAAAGCAATTATACTCCAATAAAGAAAAATAGAAGCTAAAATACCTTTGTTTAGCTCCCGAGAAACCTCCTGACAAAGCCCACCTGTGAACAGCTACAGGAAGGAAGAAATTAACCCATCCCCTTCGCAGTCTGACTGGAACCGGGGAATGCTTGCCTTTTCCACCCCTCTCTCCGCCTTAGCGTAAAGGAAACCTGTATTCTAACTTAGGGAAGATGGTTCTTTGAGACAGTAGCTCACCATCTTCTCATTCTGCTGGTTTGCCAAGTAAAGTCACTATGCTTTGTCCCAACAACTCCTCTCTCAATTTATTGGCCTGTCATACAGTGAGCAGTATTGGTAGTCAATTCCAAAAGGATGGGAAAACTGATAAAGGAAAACAACCCCGAATATTCACTGGAAGTACTGATGCTGAAGCTCCGATACTTTGGCTACCTAATGCAAAGAGCCGACTCATTGGAAAAGACCCTGATGCTGGGAAAAATTGAAAGCAAAAAGAGAAGAGGGTGGCAGAGGATGAGATGGTTAGATAGCATCACCGACTCAGTGGACATGAATCTGAGCAAACTCCAGGAGACAGTGGAGGACAGAGAAGCCTGGCATGATGCAGTCCATGGGCTCTCAAGTCAGCTAAGCAAAGAGGAAGACAGACATGAAAAAAACATAAACTATGTACTTTAAAAATAAAAAGTCCTTAGCAAGTGGCAAGAGCTTGTGGAGTAATAAAATGTATGTGTCAACAGTCTTCTCTGAGAGCTACCCACCCTCGTGATGGGATACACCTGTGCCTGCACTAACCCTGTTCCTTGGATACAGAGAATTCCTCACAGCTCCAGAGGCTATAAGAGAGCTGCCTAGATGTCCATTGGCAGATGAATGAATAAGAAAGCTGTGGTACATATACACAATGGAATATTATTCAGCTGTTAAAAAAAATGCATTTGAATCAGTTCTAATGAGGTGGATGAAACTGGAGCCTATTACACAGAGTGAAGTAAGCCAGAAAGAAAAACACCAATACAGTATACTAACACATATATATGGAATTTAGAAAGATGGTAACGACGACCCTGTATGCGAGACAGCAAGAGACACAGATGTATAGAACAGACTTTTGGACTCTGTGGGAGAGGGCGAGGGTGGGATGATTTGAGAGAATAGCATTGAAACACGTATATTACTGTATGTGAAACAGATCGCCAGTGCAGGTTTGATGCATGAGACAGGGTACTCAGGGCTGGTGCACTGGGCTGACCCTGAGGGATGGGATGGGCAGGGAGGTGGGAGGAGGGTTCAGGATGTGGAACACATGTACACCCATGGCTGATTCATGTCAATGTATGGCAAAAACCACTACAATATTGTAAAGTAATTAGCTTTCAATTAAAATAAGTAAATAAATTATTAAAAAAGAGGGCAGGAAACAAGAATATGCTTTTTGAACAAAACACAAAAAAGGAATAAAAAATTTTGCTTGATTAGCACATGTTAATGAAAAAAATTCAGTGTTATCTCACAGAAGATATCTCAAATGAGATTGCATACATATCTCCAAAATAAAACATTAAAAATTTGCAACTTATACTTTTTTATCAACACAATGTATGATACATAATGATAGCCTCCTTCTATTTTGGAAATGAAGAATGGGATCTGTAATTCCATTTATATCCATATACTTTGTGTTTTCTTTAATAGCTTTAAAAAGTCCAAACAATTTGTTCTTTGCTACGTTTCCATAATAAAGGGAAACAGTTCTCGGAAAAAAAAGAGAGAGAGAGAGAGCTCTGATTACCTACCTGGGACCCTGGATCTACAGACTCAGAGACCATGAGGTGGGTTTACTTCTCCACCTATTTTAGACACAGGAAGTGAATCTAGGTTTCCTTTCTAAAAATTGGTGATTATATGGTTTTCACGGGTGCTCTAAACCAGGAACTGTTGACAACCTATGACTCATTTGACAGAGAGGACAAGAAAATAGTGGTCAGTGTTTATTGAGAGTTTAGTTTGTGTCAGACCCTGGTAAATGCTACATACACACACACATGTATACACCCATACATTTATTCATCATATAAAACCTATGATGTGGCAGTTTTATTAGCCGCCTTTTACAAATGAGAAAATTACATTAAATTATATAAACAGAGTAATCATCCTAAGATCTGAGACCCTAAGATCTGAGAGTGCAAACTGTCTGAACCCCAGGCTCCGTGATCCCCACCACGGTGCCCCTGGCTCCTTGGGGACGGAAGCAGACCTAGTTAAAGGACCTCCTCAACCATCCTGCGGGAGTAAAGGAGTACCATGGTTGCCTCCAATTGGGATTTATCCAAACCCTGCTAATGTGCTCACTGATAACACAGCTCATAAATGTACCCCTCGTTAGTTAAGGATTTTCTTGTTGGTTCTCAGCCCTGCTGCCCCCATAGAGTCACTGGTGGGGTTTAAATATTAATAAATGGAATTTATCTGGAATTTATCTCAAATTTACTGAGCCAAAATCTCCAGAGAGGGGAGCATGGGGAATTTTTTAAAAGCTCCCACATGATTTGATTGCATGAGCAAGTGGGCGAACCTCTGGCCAGAACTCTCAAATAGACGTTCATTTCAAGGGATCAATTGCGATTCTAAAACAGTATCTCACTCACACAGAGCAGTGTTAACAAAGACAGACAAAGAGTATTGCTCACCACCCAGTCTCACAAGGATTAAGCTGTAACCCAGTTCATTGCAGTATTATTCACAGTAGCAAAATATGCGAACAACCTAAGTGCCCATCAGTGGTCGACTGGAAAAAGAAGATGAGGTATGTGTGTGTATATATACATAAAACACAGAATATTACCCAGCCATGAGAAAGGGCATCCTGTCATTGTGACAATATAGATGACGGCCTCGGGGACATTTCGCTAAGTGAGGTAAGTCAGACAGAGAAAGACAAATACTGTATGATATCCTCATATGTTAAATCTAAAAAACCCAAACTTGTAGAATCAGAAAGTAAATGGTGGGTAGTAGGGGATGGTGCTTAACGGTATAACACGACGTTGTTTACAGATACAAACCTGAGGCAAATAGTAAATAAGTCCTGGTGAACTGAGGCACCGTGTAGGGAAGATAGACTACAGTGTTCTATGATAATATTGCTAAGAGGCTGGAGACGAGAACGCACCCATTCCAACCACTAAAAAGAAATTATAAGGGCTTCCCTGGTGTCTCAGTGGTAAAGAACCTGCCTGCCAGTGCAGGAGACACGGATTCATCCTTGATTCAGGAAGATCCCACATGCCTGCCAGGCAATTAAGCCCGAGCACCACAACTACTGCGCCTGCACTCCAGAGCCCAGGAGCTGCACCTGCCGAGCCCATGCTTTCTGGAGTCCGTGCTCCACAAGAGGGACCACCACAACAAGAAGCTTGTGCCTTGCAACTAGACCGTGGCCCTGCTGGCTGCAACTAGAGAAAAGCCCATGCAAGACAAAGACCCAACACAGCCAAAGCTATATAAATAAATAAAAATAAATATTTAAAAAATGATAATTATGTGATGTGACAGAGCTGCTAATTCTTACTATCCTGGCTATCATACTACAATCTATAAATGGATCAAACTAGCCTGTTGTACACCTTAAATTTACATAATGTCAGGAAGATCCCCTGGAGGAGGGCATGGCAACCTACTCCAGTATTCCCTCTGAGGAAATTTCATGAACAGAGGAGGCTGGGGGGCTGTGGTACACAGGGGTGCAAAGAGTCCCACATGACTGAAGCAACTGAGCATGCACACACACAAACCTATGTCAATGTGCTACATTTTTTCAATAAAATAATAAGTTTCTAAGATAAAAAAATGAATAATAATATTCTTCCTTTGATCTTTTTCAATAATATAAAAGCATAAAATCCATTCTTAGCTTTCAAGCCATGCAAAAACAGGTGTAGGGCCAGATTTGACCCATGGGCCATAGTTTCCTGACCCCTGACCTAACTCACAAAAAGCCCCCAGCCCAAATGTATTTACAAAATGACTTTCACTAGCCTGCAAGAATCAGATAATGTCTATGACATTTAAACTGTTTTTGAGCATAGGTCACACTAATGAACATTTACAGAGCATTCAATGTGTCAAGAAATGTATCAAGCTCACTATACCCACTATTTAAACAGCTCCAATTAGTATGCTTCCCATGTTCTAGATGAGTAAATTGAGGTTCAGAGAGGGTAACTTGCCAAAGATCACAAAGCCAGGGAATGAAAGGACTGGTTTTTGAGCCTGGATCTCCTGTCTCCGGACTCCATACTGTTGTTTGTGAGAGTGTTGAATAATTACATCCCTTTGTGATTCATTCCGCGCTCTGAATCAAATGAAAAATATCCACAGGCGTAAAATATCAATAGCTGTCAAAAGATCAGCTCCAGAAAGCTGAATTCTAGGGCAAAATGAACTTTCCCAAGCATAACTGTGTAGCTACTGTCTTCTGGCTCCATCCCCTGGCCTGCCCCAGTGAGCTTAAACACAAGGTGGAAGCAGAAAGAAAAAAAGAAAACAATTGAAAAAAGAGAAAAGAGAGAAAAAATCAAACAAACAAACAAAAAAAGATGGCAGAAGCAGAGCAGCAATGAACGAACAAGGAGAATGATTAACACCTACATCCCAGAGCGTTGTAAGAACTGCAGACAATTACACCCCAGAAGAGGGCTTCCCTGGTGGCTCAGACCGTAAAGAATCTGCCTGCAATGTGGGAGACCCAGGTTCCATCCCTGTATGGAGAAGGTCCCCTGGAGAAGGAAATGGCAGCCCACTTCGATATTCTTGTCTGGAGAATTCCATGGATAGGGGAGTTGGACAAGACTGAGCAGCTAATACACACACACACACGCACACGCACACGCACACGCACACGCACAGGCCAGAATAACCTCCAAGCGAAGGAACGAGTAGAGGTGAGAAAAGAGCCTGCAGCCAGGCTGGATCCTAAAGCAGCCAAGGAGGGGTGTGGCTCACAAACTCAACAATCCATTGCCCAATTTCACAGCCAGTTCTTGCGGGGACTTCCCTGGTGACTCAGACGGTAAAGCGTCTGCCTACAATGAGAGAGACCTGGGTTTGATCCCTGAGATGTGGAGAAGGAAATGGCAACCCACTCCAGTACTCTTGCCTGGAAAATCCCATGGACGGAGGAGTGTGGTAGGCTACAGTCCGTGGGGTCGCAAAGAGTCGGACACGACTGAGCGACTTCACTTTCACTTTCTCCTTGCGGGAGGATGAGGACCTCTCTCCTACAGGTAGACAAAGAGTGGGGTTATAAGCAGCTCTACTCCAAACAAGGTATGGACCATAAGGATCATGGAAATTATGTTTACAGTTGCCAAGAGCTCTAAACAATGTAAATAACCACCGACTGCTATACACACGCTGATACAGAATAGGGTCCAAGATGCAGTACTGAGTGAGAAGAGGAAGCTAGGGAACTCTACGCAGGACCTGATTTTATCCGCTATCAGAGTGGCTGCAGATGGAGGAGGCGCCCTCCAGTGGCCAGCATTATAATCACAAGTCTTCCACCAGCCCATTCTTAAGAGAATACTGCCGCCTTGTGGTCCGCGCGCTGTAACTGCGTCCAGTGTCTCTGGTCTGAAGAGGATGACTGAGGCGGGGCCTGGAGGACACCGGCTTAATTTCATCCACGCCTGGGAAAGGCAGTAAGAAATGTCGCCGTTCTGAAAGAGTCCCTTCAGCCTAGTTTAAATTTCCAAAAAACTGTCTCGTTTATCCCTTTAGAAAAAAGCTGAGATTCAAACCCTGCTATCACCAGGCTTCTCATCATCATCTATCAGCCACAGCAAAAAAATTATTAATAACTTGCTTGGCAAAAAGCCCTTGCCAAAGAGACCAGGGAGTGCCAGACACAACCTCTGCCCCAGAGGACTACAGTCTAGGATGAGAAGATGATAGATGGAAAGATATTGATATTGGCAAATGCAGAGCAGGGGGTTAGTAATACATTAATAGAACAAACAGGATTTTACTTATTTATGATTTACAGATCAGTTCTTTCCAAAAACTATTTAAGTGAGTTACAGTATTAGAAGGGAAGGAGGTGCTGAGTCATTTAAGACAGAGAGATCCCAAGACTTGAAGATGGAAGAACAGTCATTAATGCAAACATGAGTTATTGATCTTCAACTTTCAATCTGTAGTCAAAGCACTTAATTTATGACAAAGGAGGCAAGACTATGCAATAGAGGGAAGACAGTCTCTCCAATAAATGGTGCTGGGGAAACTGGACAACTGCATGTAAAAAATGAAATTAGAACAAACTTTAACACCATGCTGTTGCTCAGTAGCTAAGTCATTCCTGAGTCTTCGTGACCCCGTGGACTGCAGCGTGCCAGACTCCTCTGTTCTCCACTATCTCCTGGAGTTTGCTCAAATTTATGTCCACTGAATCAGTGATGCTATCTAACCGTCTCATCCTCTGCTACCCTCTTCTCCTTTTGTCCCAGTCTTTTCCAGCATCAAGGTCTCTTCCAAAGAGGAGGCTCTTCGCATCAGGTGGCCAAAGTATTGGAACTTCAGCGTCAGTCCTTCCAATGAATATTCAGGGTTGATTTCCTTTAGGATTGACTGCTTTGATCTCCTTGCTGTCCAAGGGACTCTCAAGAGTCTTCTCCAGCACCACAATTCAAAAATATCTAAGACATACACAAAATAAACTCAAAATGGATTAAAGACGTAAATGTAAGACTGGACACTACAAAACTCTTACAGGAAAACAAAGAACATGCTCTGACATAAATTGCAGCAGTATCTTTTTTGAGTCTTCTCCCAGAGTAATGGAAATAAAAACAAAAATAAACAAATGGGACCTAGTTAACGCAAAAGCTTTTGCACAGCAAAGCAAGTGGTAAACAAACCAAAAAGACAACCCAAAGAATGGGAGAACATATTTGCAAATGATGCAACTGACAAGGGATTAATCTCCAAATTTACAGTTCATGCAGCTTAACATTATAGGAGCAAACAATCCAATCAGTAGATGGGCAGAAGATCTAAATAGACATTTCTCAGAAGACACTCAGATGGCCAAGAGGCACAGGAAAAGATGTTCAACATTGCTGGTTGTTAGAGAAATGCAAGTCAAATGATAATGAGCCATTCAGTCAGAATGGCTATCATCAAAAAAAATCTACAAACAATAAATGCTAGAGAGAGTGTGGAGAGAAGGGAGCCCTCCTACACTGTTAGTGGGACTGTAAATTGGTACAACCACTGTGGAGAAGAGTATGGAGGTTCCTTAAAAGACTGAAACTAGAGTTACCATATGATCCTGCAACCCCACTCCTGGGCATATGTCTGGATAAAAACATTGCAGCACTGTTTATAATAGTCAGAGCTTGGAAGCAACCGAAATGTCCATCAGCAGGGGAGTGATTAAAGGGGATGTGGTGCATTTACATATACAATGGAGTATTACTCAGTCACAAAAAAGAATGGAACTGCCATTTGCAACAATATAGATGGACCTAGAGATTATCTTGTTAAGTCAGAGAAAGACAAATATCAGATGACATCGCTTATATGTGAAATCTACAGCATGATACAAGTGAGTGAAAGCGGCTCAGTTGTGTCCAACTCTTTGTGACCCCATGGACCATACAGTCCGTGGAATTCTCCAGGCCAGAATACTGGAGTGGGTAGCCACTCCCTTCTCCAGGGGATCTTCCCAACCCAGGGATCAAACCCTGGTCTCCTGCATTGCAGGCAGATTCTTTACCAGCTGAGCCTCCAGGGAAGCCCTGATACAAGTGAACTTATTTACAAAATGGAAACAGACTCATAGACGTGGAAAACAATTCATGGTTCAAATTTATGGTTACCAAAGGTGGAAGGGAGGAGAAGGATAAATTAGGAGTAAGGAGTTAACAACCCTAATGGCAGAAAGTGAAGAGGAGCTAAAGGTGAAAGAGGAGAGTGAAAAAGGTGGCATAAAACTCAGCATTCAGAAAACTAAGATCATGGCATCTCGTCCCATCACTTCATGGCAAATAGATGGGGAAACAATGGAAACAGTAACCGCCTTTATTTTCTTGGGTTCCAAAATCACTGTGGATGGTGACTGCAGCCATGAAATTAAAAGATGTTTGCTACTTGGAAGAAAAGTTATGACAAACCTAGACAACATATTAAAAAGCAGAGACATCACTTTGCTGACAAAGGTCCAATTAGTCAAAGCTATGATTTTTCCAGTAGTCAGGTACGGATGTGAGAGTTGGACCATAAAGAAGGCTGAACGCTGAAGAACTGATCATTTCAAATATGTGCTGCTGGATAAGACCCTTGAGAGTCCTTTGGACAGCCAGGAGATCAAACCAGTCAATCCTAAAGGAAATCAATCCTGAATATTCATTGGAAGGCCTGGTGCTGAAGCTGAAGCTCCAATACTTTGGCCACCCGATGAGAAAAGCCAACTCATTGGAAAAGACCCTGATGCTGGGAAAGACTGAGGGCAGGAGGAGAAGGGAGTGACAGAGGATGAGATGATTGAATGACATCAGCGACTCAATGGACATGAGTTTGAACAAACTCCAGGAGATAGTGAAGGACAGAGAAGTTTGGCACGCTGCAGTCCATGGGGTTGCAAAGAGTTGGACACAACCAAGCGACTGAACAGCAACAAATGGGATTAACAGATACAAAACAGATATCAAATAAACAACAGGGAACTATATTCAATATCTTGTAATAATCTATAATGGAAAAGAATCTGGAAAAGAGCTTATATATATGGGCTTCCCTGGTGGCTAAGCCAGTAAAGAATCCGCTTGCAATGCAGGACACCCACGTTTGATCCCTGGGTCAGGAAGATCCCCTGGAGAAGTGAATGGCTACCCACTTCAGTGTTCTTGCCTGGAGAATCCCATGGACAGAGGAGCCTAGCGGGCTGCAGTCCATGGGGTCACAAGGAGTTGGACACGACTGAGCAACTAAGCACACACGTATGTGTAAATATATGAATCAGTTTACTATACGCCTGAAACTAGCACAATATTTTAAGTCAACTATAGTGCAATAAAATAATAAAGAAATTTTAAGAGTGGCCTCTAGGCAGTAATGCCAGGGACTGGGGAAGTGGGGGCGGGGGGTAGGGGGCCGTAGACAGAAGACTGTTACTTTTCACTTCGAATTCTTTTATATCATTTGGGTTTTTTTAAGCTGTACAGTATGCAATGAAATTATACGCTTTCTTTTCCCTTCCCATATTTCTCTTTATATCATGACTCCACTGCCAATGAGATTTCCAAACCTCAACCACAGTCCAGATATAAACAAAGACTATTTCGAGGAATCAGACCACAGGCAGAATCTATTTGTACTCACACATTTCCTACCCTGATTAAAAGTTCTCTGGTCAGTAGGAAGGAGGAGAAAGCTGGACCTCTCCAAGATCTTCTAATAGTCATGGGAAATGCTTACATGGGCGTCCTAAAAACACCTTGAGACTTGTTTCTCAACAAATTCTTCTCCTGGAGGCAGGGCTACTAGAACTCTTAAATGAACTTGGAGATCTCAGAATAGAGGGGTCTGGGTTCCAGTTCTTGTCCTGGGGAGGGATGGGTAGCAAGCCCCAAGACTTTTGCGCACCTTAGAAGGGCTGGAAGGAACTCACAGGTCCCCACTGTGCCCCTGGTGGCAGCTGCTGGAAACCTGTTCTCCCTATGGCTGAGAGTGACGGGGTTGGGAGGTTGCTAGCCTGTGGCCCTGGGAGCGCCTAAAGACTTAGGCAAGATGATGAAGCAGATGCACTCTGGCCACTGTGGTCAAAGGGCAGGGGCCTTGGGTTGTCCGCAGGGTGGCTGAGGTTAAAAGAGATGAAGGTTGTGCTGCGTGCGCTGGCGGCTCCTCCTCTCGAGCCTCCTTTCCATCTCTTCCTCCTTCCCTCCCGCCCCCTCGCTCTCTCGCTCTGTCCCTGGCCCCCGCCTGCCCCTCCCACTCTCTCCTGCTCTGGTCCTCCTCCTCACTCTGCCCTGGCAACCCTCCCACGTCTTCCCCTAGAAAGCCCAGAGCTACTGTATTTAGAATCACCTCTTTGGAGCTTTAACCAACCTCTGATTTTAAATGGTGTATCAATCCTTCGAAATCTCACTAAAATGATGTTGTTGAAAGTGAAAGTCACTCAGTCATGATCCGGGTCTGATCCTGATTCCTGATCCGAGTCTCCTGCATTGCAGGCAGATTCTTTACCATCTGAGCCACCAGGGTAGCCCATGGGAAGGGCTACAGGGTGTCCTGCTGAAAATAAAAAGGTAAAGACTCTGCTTGCAATGCCGGGTTCAATCCCTAGGTCAGGAAGATCCTCTGGAGGAGGAAATGGCACCCCACTCCAGTATTCTTGCCTGGAGAATCGCATGGACAGAGGAGCCTGGCGGGCTACAGTCCAGGGGATTGCAAAGAGTCGTTCACGATTCACTTACTTACCTCCCAGACTCTCTTGCCCCTAGAGGTAGCCTTGGAACCCTGTTTTGGCCAATGTAAAGTCCACTTGGGGACTTCCAAGGACACTTTCTTAAATTAAGGAGGCAAAGTAAGCAGGCATGAGCTTCCCGCTTTGCCCTTCCCCATTCCTCCTGCCCAGCAGTGATCTAAGGGCCCAGAAGGACTCAGAACATGAAAGCCACAGGGTGAGAATGGCAGGAAAGACAGAGAGAAACGGGGCGTCAGTGTCTACCATAGACCATTCCCACTGGATTTCTTGTTACACTTTAAAGAAAAATCAACACTTCCCTGGTTAAACCACTTGGTCAGGTTTTGTCAGGGGCCTTTGAACCCAATCTGTAATCCACGCAATTGCTGTTGGTTGAATATTACATACGGAGTTAAACAGCTACATCCCTTCCCCTATCCCATAGTCAGACAAAGAGACCCTTCCTCTTCAGAGGCCAGAGTTTTATCTTTACAAGAAAAGAAATGAGCATAAGACTTTGGACTGGAGCTGGGGATATGAGGCCCATCAGAAAGCTAAGTAAATGCAGGGGTGGGGGCTGAGATGAGATGATCAAATAGAAACCACACACCCACCCCTGGGACCATCAGCCGCCTTCCGCAGTCCTCCGCCAGACTGCTAAATCCGAGACAAGTCAGGGAGAGCGGTGCTTGGTTGGGTTTGAGTTAGGGTCAGGGACAGAGTGGAACTCAACTCACTGCCTCTAGCCGAACCCAAACAATCATAAGCTGCATTCTGATGGAAACAGGCACACGACCAACGTGAGTACAAAACAGTCATATTCAAAGCGTGCGTTTGAGAGACAGAGATACGGACTTTAAGAAGGAGAGATTACCCTGGATTGTCCAAGAGGGGCCAATTTAATCACGAGGGACTTCACAAGAAGGAGACAGGAGGGTCAGAGTCCAGCAGGCAGTGAGATGATGGCAGGAAAGAGAAAAGGTAAAGTAACAACAGAAGCAGAAGTGAGAAAGGGGGAGAGAGAGTTAAAGATGCTAGGCTGTCAGCTTTGAAAATGGAGGGATGGGGCTTCCCAGGTGGTCTCCAGTGCCTAAAACTCCACACTCCCAATGCAGGGGGCACGAGTTCAATCCCTGGTCAGGAAACTAAGATCCCACATGTAGCAACTAAGACTTCACATGCCGCAACTGAGATCCAGCCCAGCCAAAATAAATGAATGTTTTTAAAAAGAAAAAATATGGAGGGAAAGGCCATGAGTCAGGAATAAAGTGTTAAGTGTTAGTTGCTCAGTCATGTCCGACTCTTTGCAATCCCGTTGGACTGTAGCCTGCCAGGTTCCTCTGTCTGTGGAATTCCCCAGGCAAGAATACTGGAGTGGGTTGCCATTCCCTTCTCCAGGGGATCCTCCTGACCCAGGGGCCAGCCTCCTCTTGCACTGCAGGCAGATTCTTTACCATCTGAGCCACCTGGCCTCTAGACACTAGATAAGACAAGAAAATGGATTTTTTTCTAGACCCTCCATATAGGACACAATCCTCCAGCCCATTTTGGACTTCTGACCTCAAGAATTGTAAGATAATAAATTTGTCTTGTTTTAAGCCACCAAATTTGTGATAATTTGTTACGGCAGCAATATGAAACTCATACAGTGGGGGAGTGATTTATGCTGTGCAGTGGGGTGGGGGGGTCAGAGGGGAAGTCTTCACAGAGGGTTTTATTTAAACTGGGTTTTAAAGTACAGAAAGGAGGGGACTTCCCTGGGGGTCCAGTGGTTAAGTCTCTGAGTTCCCCATGCAGGGGGCATGGGTTCGATCCCTGGTCGGGGAACTAAGATCCCACATGCCACATGGTATGGCAAAATAATAATAATAATTTGAATTGGGAGAGAAGGAAACAGAGAAGGACATTTTGGGCAGGAGACCGAGCCTGGAGGAGGAGGGGGCTGGATAATTTGCTGTCCAGACCAGCCCGCTTGAGGGCAGAAATGTAACCAGGCAGGACCTTGTGGAGTCTTCCCAGGACAGGTCCCCACGTGTTCTGTGCCGGCTCTTGTCCTGCAATTTAACTCCGTTCCGTCTGCCTGGAGATAGTGTCAGATCCCAGAGGTTAAGGGTTCAGTCCCACAACAGCTCCCAATCCACTTTTGATGCCAATTGTAGCTATAGGTCCCAGATTACTCACAACTGTCCAGCTTGAGGGCAAATCAGCGGCTCCCGTGATCTGTGCCTCAGGGTCTATTAACTTGTTAGAGCAGCTCCCAGAACTCGGGGAAACGCTTATGTTCACCAGTTTATTAAAGGATATGATAAAAGATACAGATGAAGAACCAGATGAAGGGTGCGTGGGGTGAGGTTTGGGGGGCCCTGAGTGCAGGAGCTTCAGTCCTCATGGAGTTGGGGTGTGCCACCGTCCTGGAATGTGGATGTAGGCACCAACCTGAAAGCTTAACCTGAACCGTATACTATTGGGGTTTTATGGAGGCTTCCTCTCGTGTTTGACTCTTTTTGCGGCCCCATGGACTGTAGCCCAGCAGGCTCCTCTGTCCGTGGGATTTCCCCGGGCAAGAACACTGGAGTGAGTTGCCACTTCCTACTCCAGGGATCTTCCCAACCCAGGGATCAAAACGGGCAACTTCTGCATTGGCAGGCAGGCTCTTTACCACTAAGCCACCAGGGAAGCCCTTCCCCTCACAGGCAGGATCAATTATTATCTCCATTTCCAGCCCCTCTCCCCTCTCTGAAGGAATAGATGGGGCTGAAAAGTCTACACTTCAAATCACAGCCTGGTCTTCCTGGTGACACCCAGGAGCCCACCCAGAGTCACTTGACTAGAACAAAACATTCTCCTAGTATTCTTATCACTTAGGGATCTACACCTCTTTTAGAAGCTTTGAGTCAGGAATCAGGGACAGAGACCAATATTTATATAAACTACCTTTTATATCACAACTTGCATCTAGGCAGATGGGTATCATTGTTTGCAACCAGAAACTTTGACTAACACAAGTGGTCTGGCCCTACAGCTAGTTAATAATTTCCCTACAGTCAGTGTGGATCTTTGAGAGCTTTTATATTCCTCTAAGCACAGACCATGCAGACCATGCTATATCAGGTTTGTGCCCAGCGGATTTAGGGAAACATAGTCAGGGGAGGGTCCTGAAGCCTAAAGTGTGGTGTTGTAGCTCCTTGCCAAGCCCAGAGACAAACAGTGAAAAAACAGCCCAAAGACAGAAGCCCAACAGACCCCAGCTGAATTCCAACGAGGCACCAAAGCTTTTGGCTGCTTGCCGCCTATGTGCTTTCTCCACTTCTCCCCAAATGGAGGCCAAGCAGGGTCCCTTACTGTCCCTAGGAAAATAATTTAGCAGCTTGTCATCTTGAGAATTTACCCAGCCTGCCTTGCAGAGTGGCCTAATTCCAGCAAGTATTGTGAGGTGTACTTGGTTCCTTAAAGGGTCTTACATTTCAGAAGCGTATTTATTTGCTGTTTCCTTCCTGGACTTGGCAATTTGAATGCTGTGTGCATTTGACACAGGGAAACATTCCAAAGAGACCAATGACTGGATTCTTGTCCAAGGCAGTAACACAGCTATAAACTCCATTTAAAATCTATGGCTCCCCAAAACTATTTAGAAACAATTCTCATACATTTTTGTGAACTCTTGGTAGAAAGAAAGCCATAATTCATGGATACTCCTGCAACATAACTTATTTCCTGCTTCACCTCCCACATGTGTCATAACCCTTGACCCCAAAAACCTACTTTATGGATTTTTCTTAGAGGATTAATCAAAATGCACATGAGGATTTAGGTATAAAAATGCTCATTGAGTATTATTGCTAATAGCACAACATAGAAAACATTTAATAGCATGGAAATACTCACAGACAATGCTACTTGGGTGAAAAAAGTGTGAAACATAGTATTCTAATAGAGAGAGAATACACCAAAAAATTTAACTGTGAGTAACTCCAGGGGTGGGAGAAGGAAATGACAACCCACTCCAGCACTCTTGCCTGGAAAATCCCATGGACGGAGGAGCCTGGTGGGCCGCAGTCCATGGAGTCGCTAAGAGCTGGACACGACTGAGTGACTTCACTTTCACTTTTCACTTTCATGCATTGGAAAAGGAAATGGCAGCCCACTCCAGTGTTCTTGCCTGGAGAATCCTAGGGATGGAGGAGCCTGGTGGGCTGCTGTCTATGGGGTCACACAGAGTCGGACATGACTGAAGTGACTTAGCAGAAGCAGCTGCTGCTCCAGGGGTCAGAATTATAGCCATTTTCATTTGGTTCTTTTTACTTTATCATTCTCTGTCTATAATAAATACACCCCTTACCTGAAAATGTATTTTTGCATCCAATTTAGAATTCCCATGGTTGATTAGTCTAAAGAAGAATCTTCCGTTATGCAAGTAAAATAAGTATGTTCTTTTATTCAAATGTTGAGTTTAAATTATAATTACCGTCCATCAGAATCCTCAGGACTCCAAATCTCAGCCCAACTGCTGTCCAATGCTGAAGAACCCCTCATCTGAATGAAGTTGGCCCATTTTTTATTCAATAAACATTTGAGCAGTTACCGTGTACCAGGCTCTGTGCCAGGGCCACGGAGGTGCTGGGAATTGCTCCAAGGAATATAAAAGTTCTCAAAGATCCACACTGACTGTAGGGAAATTATCACCTAGCGGTAGAGACCAGATCGATTATATCAGTCAAAGTTTCTGGTTGTGTACGATGATACCCATCTGCCTAGAGGAAGGCTATGATATGAAAAATAATATATATATATAAAGCACTGAATACAGCAACCCAGATGTTGCCCATTATGGAGCTGTCACTACCTCTAGGACACAGCCCCCAAGTGGGCACTGATGTGACTCTACCCGGAAAGTGGATTCCGGCCACCGCCATCTGAAGCCCAGTGTTTCTGTCCCATGGCAATAAGTCATGCTCACTGATCAGTTCACAAATACCCAGACCATGCCAATTTCATTCTTCCCAAGACCTGTTGTCTCAACTTCTGGGAATTTGCTCTTTTGAGTTTCTGAACCAGTTGTTTTTTATCCAACAAATGTTCTTGAAGACCTTCAGAGAGCAAGGCACTGTTCTGGCCTCATTTAACAAATATAACTATTCATAAGATGTCCATAGCTTAGTCTGTGGCAGAAAAGTCCACCAAGGACTATACTCAGCGCTGGGAACTTCTGTGGCAAAGATGTGGCAATGCCATGGCAGGAAGCTTAACAGATAGACCTCTCTTCAAATAGCTGCCTGTTCATTGGGAACTGCTATGAGTGCTGCAGATTTATTTGGGGGGCCTAATTTTAATCATTCCCAACCAATTTCAATTCCCCCCAGCCTACCCACCCAGATGAACTAACTGAACTGAGCACTCTGACTCTGGGCTCTTAAGAAACAAAGGCTCATTCATCATTCATGGAACACTTGAAGAAAAAGGAAAACCAAAAATGGCACAAATTTCCCAGTCTCCTAATTCCCCACTCTAGATCCCATGAAGAAGACTGTCACCAATCCCAGTCTGGATGAGTTTACAAAGGACAAGATCTCAATGGCTCCTTCCAAACAGTGGTAATGCCCAGATCAGCAACAGCAGCACCACCTAAGAACTCTTTAGAAATGCAAATTACTGGCTTCCATCCACCCCCCACCCCCACCTCCCCACCTTACCCCTCACCTCACACTCTACACTCCACTCTCCGAAAGACCTACTGAGTCAGAAGCATTGGAGTGGGGTCCAGCAATCTATATTTCACCTCCAAGTGACTCTGATGGTCAGTAAGATGAGGCCATGGCTCAGCCATATGACTCGCACCCTTTCCATCATGGGGAGCGGCCCGCCGTCAGGGTTTGGGATTAGGGGCACCATCCTCCAAGATAGATCTAACATTAACTTTCACGAAATTCCTCCCACCCTGTCTATCAGAGCAGAAGCGATTGCTTATTGCTTTCAAGGCTGATACAGCAGAAAACAAGGGACCTGTATTCAGTGCCCTGTTTCCTTCTCAGACCTCTTGAGACTATCGTTGACACAGCCAGCTTGTCTTCTTGGGGAGGCCAGTATAAAAAATCATTACATGGGGACTTCTCTGGTGGTCTGGTGGCTAAGACTCAGCTCCCAATGCTGGGTGCCCAAGTTCAATCCCTGATCAGGGAACTAGATGCCACAAGCCACAACTAAGAGTTTGAATGTTGTCGCTAAAGATTCCACATGCCACAGTGAAGATGGAAGATCCCACGTGCCACAACTGAGACCCAGCACAGCCGAGTAAATGATCTTTAGGTTGGTGAAAAAGTAATTGCGGATTCAGACCATCAATGTTAAATCATTATAACTAGGTTCAAACACATCTTTATTAATCAAATTAGGAACCATTACAATCAACACATTTTTGCCAATGAGAAATGTTTGTTTATTCCTGTAACGTAAAAATCCATGCTTCATACTTACAGGGCAGCAAGGGAGAAACAGACATAGAGAATAGACTTATGGACATGGAGAGAGAGGAGGAGAGGGTGAGATGCATGGAAAGAGTAACGTGGAAACTTACATTCCCATATGTAAAATAGATAGCCAAGGGGAATTTGCTGTGTGGCTCAGGAAACTCAAACAGGGGCTCTGTATCAAACTGGAGGGGTGGGATGGGGAGGGAGATGGGAGGGAGTTGCAACAGGGAGGAGATATATGTATACCTATGGCTGGTTCATATTGAGGTTTGACAGAAAACAACAAAATTCCGTAAAGAAATTATCCTTCAATAGAAAAATAAATAAATTCAAAAAATAAAAATCCATGTTTCAGGATTTGATGAGCTCTTGGAAAGCTTTTTTTTTTTTTTGCCTCCTGCTGCTTGTGGAAGCATTTTCCCTGCAAAAAGTTTCAAGGTGCTTGAAGAAGTGGTAATCAGTTGGCAAGAGGTCAGGTGAATATGGCGGTTGAGGCAAAATTTCATAGCCCAATTCATCCAACTTTTGAAGCCTTGGTTGTGCAACATGCAGTTGGAAATTGTCGTGAAGAATTGGGTCATTCTGTCGAACAGTGCTGGCTGCAGGCCTTGAGGTTTGCAGTGCATCTCACGATTTGCTGAACATACTTCTCAGATGTAATGGTTTCCCCGGCATTCAGAAAGCTGTAGTGGATCGGACAGGCAGCAGACCACCAAATAGTGATCACGACCTTTTTTTGATGCAACTTTGGTTTTGGAAAGTGCTTTGGAGCTTCTTCTCAGTTCAACCATTGAGTTAGTTATCACCGGTTGCTGAATAAAATCCACTTTTTAGCACATATCACAATTCGATTGAGAAATAGTTCGCTGTTGTTTCATACAATGAGAGAAGATGATACTTCAAAACTATGATTTATTTGATTTTCAGTCAGCTCATGAGGCACCCACTTATCAAGCTTTTTCACCTTTCCAGTTTTCTTCAAACACTGAACAACAGTAGAATGGTTGACACTGAGTTCTTTAGCAAGTTCTCGGGCAGCTGTAAGAAAATCAGCTTCAGCGATCCTCTCGATTCGTCATTGTCAACTTCTGATGGCCGGCCACTGCACTCCACATCTTCAAGGCTCTCATCTCCTTTACAAAACTTCTTGAACCACCACAGTACTGTATGCTTGTTAGCAGTTCCTGGGCCAAATGCGTTGTTGATGTTGCAAGTTATCTCTGCTGCTTTATAACCCGTTTTGATTTTAAATAAGAAAATTGCCCAAATTTGCTTTTTGTCTAACATCATTTCCCTAGTCTAAAACAAATAGATATAAACAGCAAGTGATGTCATTAACAAAAAAATAAAGTGAGAAATGCACATTAAAATGGTGTATAATATAACCATATTTATTTAAGACTGTAGTCCAATATCAAACAACAAAGTTCAACAATGCAAAACTGTGATGACATTTGCACCAACCTAATCAATAAATACATAGTCTTTAAAAAAGAAAGAAATTATTACATGTATGACTAGGTCTTGCTGACCCACACGCTTTGATTCACACTGCATTTTCAGCCAAAATGCATTCACTGTTTGAACTATCTATCCTCCATGGATGAAGAAGGCGATGGCGCCCCACTCCAGTACTCTTGCCTGGAAAATCCCATGGACGGAGGAGCCTGGTAGGCTGCAGTCCATGGGGTCACAAAGAGTCGGACACAACTGAACGACTTCACTTTCACTTTTCACTTTCATGCATTGGAGAAGGAAATGGCAACCCACTCCAGTGTTCTTGCCTGGAGAATCCCAAGGACGGTGGAGGCTGGTGGGCTGCCGTCTATGGGGTTGCACAGAGTCGGACACGGATGAAGCGACTTAGCAGCAGTAGCATCCTCCATGGAAGGGGAAGAAAAGCAACTATAGAGTTAGGTTGTTCTATCATACTGAAGCCTTAACTTCTTTTCTCAAGAAGTGAAGTTAGGCAAATTACAATTGTAGCAGGAAGAACTGAAGGTTTCCTAGTCAAGGTTATGGCATAGCACATTTATGGCTGAAGCAGGCTTCCTTTCCACATCCTTGGCCTTTATCTGATATTGAATTCATCTCCTGGCTTGTGCTGGCAAACTGGATCCCCAAGAGGTACCCCAGTGATAGAGCGATGTAGGCTGGGATTCAACATAGCTTCAGATAAGGCACAGTTGAGTATGACACATATTCTACTACCTGGAGAAGAGACAGGAAGATGCTTCTAGAGTGCCTTGTGTGTAAAACAGCAGGGTAGTGAGAGAACTCTCAGCTTAATAGCTGCCTAGGGGGAATTGCATAAATAACGATTGCCAGATGTGGGGTTGAGTTAGCCACAGTGGTCAGAAAGTCAATAACATAACTTTGGTTGTTGACACCTTCTGGCCTGGATCTCTGCAGACTCCCGAGAAAAACCAGGACTTAGAAAAGAACTGAGTTCTCTCTGCACAATGTCCCTCACCCCGCCATAGTTCTTCTATTCAAAGCTTCAGGCCCTGTGAGCTTTTGCCACTATTTTACACAATAATATAGTGGTTCATGGCACTAATCTATCAGTATCTTGCAGTTGTTTTGCTGGATAGAAACGTAAACTTTTTTTTGAAGGTCACTATTGTTGTTCATTGTTCAGTCCAGTCTGCTCTTTGCACCAGATGGCCAAAGTATTGGAGCTTCAGCATCAGTCCTTCCAATGAATATTCGGGGTTGATTTCCTTTAGGACTGACTGGTTTGATCTCCTTGCTTTCCAAGGAACTCTCAAGAGTCTTCTCAAGCACCACAGCTCAAAAGCATTAAATTTTCGGAGCTCAGCCTTCTTTATTGCCCAACTTTCACATTCATACTTGACTATTGGGAAAACCATAGCTTTGACTATACAGATCTTTGTAGGCAAAGTAGGTTTGTCATAGCTTTTCTTCCCAGGAGCAAGCATCTCTTAATTTCATGGCTGCAGTCACCTTCCGCAGTGATTTTGGAGCCCAAGAAAATAAAATCTGTCACTGTTTCCACTTTTTCCCCTTTTATTGCCGTAAAGTGATGGGACCGGATGCCATGATCTCAATTTCTATTTGGATAAAATGTAAACTTCTATTTGAAGGTGGCTACGGTAACAGTAATCTAGGGAGGCTGGGTAGTGGGGAATACTGGTGATTGGTTCAATCATCTGGATGGAGGTGGCGGTGTCAGAACCTTTAAGGCTCTGGAACAAAGAGGAGTATAAATGTCAAACACACACACAAAATTGTACTTATGGTTGAAGGAATTTAAGAGCTGGGATCCTGAGGCTCAGAGAAAGGGTTTCAGACTCCTTAGTGAACCGCAGGCAGAGAACCAGACCAATTACAGAGATTATCTTTCTGATCTCTATCAAATGTTAAAGGGTGAGACAATTAAAGGGAAGAAAATAACTAGCAAGTCTGCGAAACATCCCAGGCAGAGGAAGGACTTCAGCGCGTGCACTGGGGCTTCTCAATTTTCAATTACAAAATCTCGGCACATCACTTCTCGCCACCCACTCCACCAGCGGGCCTCACACCGAGGAGGAGGAATTCCCCGCATCCCAAGAGGAAGATCGGGCGGCGGGAGTCGAGCGCGCGGTGGCTACGAGGGCAGGAGTTCTTGCTCCCCCGCCGCGCGCTGAGGCTTTACGGTAATTCCGCGGGGCTCGCAGCCCCGCCCTCGTGCGCAGGCGCAGAGCCGTTGCCTGCCGAGCGGTTGCCGGCGGAGCGGTTTCCAGAGCGGCTTTGCGGCGAAACCTGCTGGTGCAGGACCCGCCAGGGCTGCTCGGCCGACCGTGAATCCCTGGCGTCCGCCTCCTCCGGCGTCCTCGGTAAGTCGACAGGCCCTCCGGGAAGCCGCCTCCCCAGACCCGGGAAGGCACCCTCGCGGGAGCCGGGGCCGATAGCGGGAGAGCGCTGGCGAGTTCTAGCCCCCAGGCCTCCCCCTGGCCCCGCGGCGCGGGTGGGAGCGCGGACAGGCCCCCGGGAAACCGAGGCTCGACGTGGGGCCCGGGAGGAAGGCTGGAGCTGCGGCCCCGGGGCGGGGTAGGTCGGGGTGGGTGG
Organism: Oryx dammah; assembly: GCF_014754425.2. Classification (NCBI taxonomy): domain Eukaryota; kingdom Metazoa; phylum Chordata; class Mammalia; order Artiodactyla; family Bovidae; genus Oryx; species Oryx dammah. Next base: position 39,268,304 of record NW_024070199.1, read on the forward strand.
AAGGGGCGCCATCTCCGCCCCTTCCCGGCCCGGGCCTTGAGCCGGGGTTCCCCGGGGAAACTGAGGCCGGATGTCAGCAGGCAAGGAGGGGGCGCGGAGCATCGCATCGCTGCTGCGAGGCGGGCAGGTGCCCCGGGCCGGGCAAGGAAGGGCACCCTGGGCTTTTCGTGCAAAGTTCACTCCCAGCTCTCACACCCAGTTCACACCTCTGCCCGCCGGACTCCCTGGGTCTCGGGAATTCACCTGAGGCTGTAAAAACTGCCCCCGTTCAGCAATGGAAACTGGACTTGTCCCCAGCGGGAGACGTGAGCCCCATACGGTTCTCTTGGACCCGCCTGAAAGGACGCTTTCGTCTTCCTGACCCCTAGGATCCTTCGCCATGAACCCCGTAGTCGTCGTGGTCCACGGTGGCGGAGCCAGCAGTATCTCCAAGGACCGGAAAGAGCGGGTGCGCCAGGGCATCCTTAGAGCCGCCACCGTGGGTTACAACGTCCTCAAGCAGGGAGGGAGCGCCCTTGACGCGGTGGAAGGAGCCGTGACAGTGCTGGAAGACGACCCCGACTTCAACGCAGGTAAATGTGCACTGCGGCTAGTGGCCAGCGCCGCACCGGGGTCAGCTTCCCCCGCCAGATAAACAGAACCTTTCTAAAGTGTCGCTGGATCTCTTACCTAATATGCTGAAAAGGCTTAGTTTTTCTGCCTGTTGACCAAGTTGCTTTGGGGCTTGCCTGGTACAGGGGTAAGGAATCCACCTGCCAATGCCAAAGACTCCGGTTCCATCCCTGGGTGGGAAAGATCCCCTGAAGCAGGAAATGGCAACCCTCTCCAGCACTCTCCCCTCGAAAGTCCCACGGACAGAGGAGCCTGCTGGGCTTCTCTGGGGAGTCCATGGGGTCGCAAGAGAGTCAGACAAGACTTAGTGACTGAACAAGTTGCTTTAAAAGAATTTTAAAATTCATTATTCACCCTTTCTTCTTTAATCTGCTTTCTGGAGTTCACATACCAAGAGGCTGTTTTATTACATCTTTTTATGGGGTAAGGGAATAGACTTCTTACCCCACAAAACATGGCAACCTTGGAGCTTCAGGGGGTCATTTGAATGGAGGGAGTGAGGGCACGGAGAGACTGCAGGAAAAGGCAGATCACTCCGGATTGGTAGGTGGCAGATGTAATAAGCATGGGAACGTACACTAGAGGCTTGTCTTGCTGGATAAGTAGCCCTCTGTTCGTGCCCATCAGAATCTGAAAAGTTTATTTAGAGGCCTTATCTAGGTTCAGCCATGCATACCACCCAGATGATCTCAATACCACATCTCAAGGCTATGTCTTTGGGCAGCTGCTGGTGCAGGAAGGCAAATGGAGGGCGCCTTCCAAGGAAAGAGGAAGGGGTGAGGGCCTCAGATTGCCTCATCACTCCACCCGTCGTGACTGGCTCTTACAGTCCCACACACTGTCTCTTCTGCAATGTCCCCTGAGCAATTGTTTGGGTGGCTTTTTTGGTGGCTGTCCGCCTGTGTTGGAGGCAGATGCCACAGCAACAGGCACATACAAAAGAAAACACAGGTTAAGACAGTTTATCAGATCCCGGATACCTTTTTCCACCAAGAGTCTCATGCTTCAAACCGTTGTTCCTAAGTCTTATAGGCTGGGAGCCAAACCACTCAGAGCGTTCACCTGTGTCCTGTGATTTAGTAAAAGTGACATGTTAACAGACTAATCAGGTATGAGCACACAGCATTCTGTTTGGATAACAGCAGAGCTGCCTCCTTGCAAGGCAGTAATAATGGGCAAAGCTGTTCTGTTTTGGAGGAGAGCTTGTCTCACTGGAGACTTTTCAATGTGCAGGAAGGACAGGCTTTGTTGACCATCATTCCGGGCTTGATAAGAGAAGCCCTGCGTGTGCCGTCGTGTCCTCCAGCCCAGGGCACAGAGAGGGCAGCTGAATGATCTTTCCAGTGGGAAACAGAACATGCCCACCTGGCCTTGAGGAGAGGGAGGTCAGCAGCCTTAGGAACTTGATCTGGTTGTAAATACCATATGCATTAGCCAGGGGACGGGGTGCTGTCAGGCTTGAGGAAACGGCCTGGGGGCAGGATGCCCCAGACCAGAGCCCTCCCCTTCTTTTTCAGTGCGGCACCTTCCGTTGCAGGTTTGATGCATCTCAACAAGCCCAGCTTGCAGCAGGACAGCAGGAGTGGAGATTGAGTGGTCCTTCCTCCCCAATCCGGGTAGAATGTTCAGTTGCAAATCCCAGTAGCTGATCCCCTCACCCAGGTGTGACGGGGCTTGGTATCCTCAGAACCAGAGCATGTTGATCCATGGTGAGAGGGCAGTGGCTGTTTCCCGAAGCCCCTTTTTGGTATCAGGCGCTTCCTTGGGGGTCCCTAGTCTGGCATATGAGACAGCAATTCTCCTGGTTGATCATTCAGATGTACTACAACCTTGGACAGTACTTGTGTCGACCCAGCCACAGTGGTTTTATCTGTTATTAATTTAAGGTACTGCCTTACTGTTCCATTTTTCCTTTCTCTCACCCCTGCTGCTTGTGGGGGTTATAGAGGAGATAGAACCTCCATTCGGAGCCACATTCTTTTGACCAGTTTTGCATATCACAATCCACAACCTTTGAAATGTGACCCCAGTCATTGTCTGTTTGATGAAGGTACTCCTGCTTGGTACTCAGCTTCTCTAATCTCCTAACAGTGGTACCTGGTTTGCATGGGGACAAGGGAGAGTTTGAGTTATGCCAGATGCGGAGTCCACACAAACCAGGATATGTTAGAACCCTCTCTCAGAGGACGGAGGCCAATGTAATCCGTTTGCCTGTCCCTCATCAGTTAGGAGCTCTGGTGGATGGCCTCAGACTCCTTTGGCAGTTGCCATGGGCATTGTTGAGAACACACAGGACATGCCATTACTGCATTAACCAAGTCACCGTGTTTGGAGGACAATCTGGCATCCGCGATATAGTGGCCATTCTTTCCATCCCTCACATTCTTGCAGGCAAGCCCAGATGACCCCTCCACACATCCTGACCCCACAGAGGCCCACTTCTGTTGTTTCACATAAATGCATTCACAAAGAGTGATTCTTTTGTGTTTGGCTTCTTTCAGATCAATCCTTTTTTAGAGTAATAATCATCATAACTACTATGAGTGTCTACTGTGTACCAAACTATAGTCTAAGAAACTTGCCTGATTAACTCACTTAATCTGCACTTCTGTCCTGTGGTTCAGTTCAGTTCAGTCACTCAGTCGTGTCTGACTCTTTGTGACCCCATGAATTGTAGCACGCCAGGCCTCCCTGTCCATCACCAACTCCCGGAGTTCACCCAGACTCGCGTCCATCGAGTCAGTGATGCCATCCAGCCATCTCATCCTCTGTCGTCCCCTTCTCCTCCTGCCCCCAATCCCTCCCAGCATCAGAGTCTTTTCCAATGAGTCAACTCTTCACATGAGGTGGCCAAAGTACTGGAGTTTCAGCTTTAGCATCATTCCTTCCAAAGAAATCCCAGGGCTGATCTCTTTCAGAATGGACTGGTTGGATCTCCTTGCAGTCCAAGGGACTCTCAAGAGGCTTCTCCAACACCACAGTTCTAAAGCATCAGTTCTTCGGTGCTCAGCCTTTTTTCAGATGAGGAAGCTAAGGCACAAAGAGATTAAGTAACTTGCTAGAGATTAAGTAATTTGTCAGATTAAGTAATTTGCTAGAGATTAAGAAATTTGTCAGTGTCTTCTACTGAAATAGAAAACCTGAAATCTCGGAATTAAAATTCTTAGAATTGTACCACCCATCCACCTGACATCTGTCACAGAAAAGAATTTCAGGAAATCTAACCAGTCATCAGATACTGAGTAATGGTCTGTCCCCTAGCCTCTGCCCTGCACTCTTTAACCCATAGAATGAGACATAACTGCATTCTGTGGCTGTTTGTTGAGCCAGAGTTTACTAGATGCCCTTCCATCTCTTGCCAACAGCAGCCCGTGGGGGACTCATTAAGCTCTATGCCTGTTAGCAGTCAGGACCCTGTTGGCTGACAGTCCCCACTTCTTCACAGGAGACCTTCATTTGGAGCAAGGCATTCTGGTCTCTCACCCTCTCTAAACCAATGGGGTGCATTGGCGAGCTAGGGACTAGGGAGCTGCATCTGTTGGTTCTCGTTTCTCTGCTCTGAATCCAGAGCCTGCATTCTGAGTGGCTCCCTTCTCATTTCCCAGTTGTCCACTCTGCACATTGAGGAAAAAGAGAGCTGGCTGAAAAGAAGGAAATCAAAAATCTGGGGGTAAACGTGGAACTTTTAATAGCATACTCTCCACCTCGAGCTCTGTTTTCTGTTTCTTTCCCAGCTCTTTTCAGCAACCTCTACTATAATCCTCTAGAGGAACTATTTGGGAACTGCATACAAAAAGCTGAGCCCTGGCAGTTACTGAGTTTAGTTCAGTTCAGTCGCTCAGTCGTGTCCGACTCTTTGAGACCCCATGAATTGTAGCACGCCAGGCCTCCCTGTCCATCACCAACTCCCGGAGTTCACTCAGACTCACGTCCATCGAGTCCGTGACGCCATCCAGCCATCTCATCCTCTGTCGTCCCCTTCTCCTGCCACCAATCCCTCCCAGCATCAGAGTCTTTCCCAATGAGTCAACTCTTCGCATGAGGTGGCCAAAGTACTGGAGTTTCAGCTTTAGCATCATTCCTTCCAAAGAAATCCCAGGGCTGATCTTCAGAATGGACTGGTTGGATCTCCTTGCAGTCCAAGGGACTCTCAAGAGTCTTCTCCAACACCACAGTTCAAAAGCATCAATTCTTCGGCGCTCAGCCTTCTTCACAGTCCAACGCTCACATCCATACATGACCACAGGAAAAACCATAGTTACTGAGTTAGGTGGCAATAATTTGCATTCATGACAAAGTTTATCTGAATGTCTGTTAAAGCATTGTTTACATTGTATTGATCTTTCAATATAAGTTTCATTTTATGTTTGGAGCTTGTTTCATAACACTTTGTTTATTAAAAAGTAGTTTATTTATTAGACACCACCAGTTTAAATTTGAATGCTAGGAATATTCTTTAGAGACTCAGATTGGCACCCAAACAGGGACGCTTTGCTTTCACTGGAATTGAGCAGTATTTACACAAAACTTTAGTTAATTTATTTTCCCTACAGTCTTCTCTACAGACTCTATCTAGTTGCCACGAGTAGGGGCTATACTCTTCACCTCGGTGTGCAGGCTTCTCGTCTCCGGGGCTTCTCTTGTTGCGGAGCACATGCTCTAGGGGCGGGGGCTTCAGCAGTTGCAGCCCACGGGCTCAGTAGTTGCGGCCCACGGGCTTAGTTGCTTTGAAGCATGTGGGATCTTCCCAGACTAGGGATTGAACCCGTGTCCCTTTTATTGCAAGGTGGATTCTTAACCACTGGACCACCAGGGAAGTCCCACCTTATTCTTAGTTTTTTGAGATTTTTAATCATGTATGGATGTTGAATTTTATCCAGTCCTTTTTCTGCATCTGTTGAGATGATCATATGGTTTTATTTTGTCTATTGACATGGTGAAGATTGATTGATTTTTGAATTTTGAACCAGGTTTTCTTCTCTGGGATTAACACCACTTTTTTGTGATATATGTACATATATATGTGTGTGTGTGTGTGTGTATATATATATTTATCTCACATTACATATATGTAATATATACTAAAATGTTGGGTTTGATTTGATGGTGTTTTCTTAAGATTTTGTATCTGTGTTCATGAGAGATACTGGTCTATAGTTTGATTTTCTTATAACATCTGGCTGGTTTTGAAATGAGGGTGATGCTGGCTTCATATGATGAATTGAAAAGTGTTCCCTTCTCAACTGTTTTTCTCGAAGAATTTATATAAAGTTGGCATTATTCCTTTGTAATATTTTGTAGATTGGTTTTTGGTAGATTGGTAGATTGATTTTTGTTTGTTTTGATGGAAAGTTTTTATCTAAGAAATCAAATTCTTTAATAGGGATGACGTTGTTCAGGTTATCTATTTCTTCTTTGAGAGAGTTTTGTCAGTTGTCTTTCAAGAAATGTTTATATTTTATGTAAGTTGCTGAATTTGCAACATTTCTGTGTTATGCTTTTGATACCTGTATGGTCTATAGTGTCAGACTTTATTTTTGGGGGCTCCAAAATCACTGCAGATGGTGATTGCAGCCATGAAATTAAAAGACGCTTACTCCTTGGAAGAAAAGTGATGACCAACCTAGATAGCATATTCAAAAGCAGAGACATTACTTTGCCGACTAAGGTCTGTCTAGTCAAGGCTATGGTTTTTCCAGTAGTCATGTATGGATGTGAGAGTTGGGCTGTGAAGAAAGCTGAGTCCCGAAGAACTGATGCTTTTGAACTGTGATGTTGGAGAAGACTCTTGAGAGTCCCTTGGACTGCAAGGAGATCCAACCAGTCCATTGTGAAGGAGATCAGCCCTGGGATTTCTTTGGAAGGAATGATGCTAAAGCTGAAACTCCAGTACTTTGGCCACCTCATGCGAAGAGTTGACTCATTGGAAAAGACTTTGATGCTGGGAGGGATTGGGGGCAGGAGGAGAAGGGGATGACCGAGGATGAGATGGCTGGATGGTATCACTGACTCGATGGATGCGAGTCTGGGTGAACTCCGGGAGTTGGTGATGGACAGGGAGGCCTGTCATGCTGCGATTCATGGGGTCGCAAAAAGTCGGACACGACTGAGCGACTGAACTGTACTGAACTGATGGTCTGTAGAGAGGTTCCTTCTTTCATTCCTGATATCTGTAATTATGCCTTTTTTTTTCTTTGTCAGTCTAGAGTTTATCAAGTTTATTGTTCTTTTCAAAGAACTAGCTTTTGTTTTGGGGGGATGGATTTTGTGAATTTTTCTGTTGTTTTTTTCTTTTCCTCTTTTTCTGTTCTGAATTTCATTGATTTATCTTTTTATTTCCTTTATTTCTTCAGTTTGCATTGGAAATAATTTACTTTTCTTTTTCCTGATAGATCATTGATTTGAGACTATTCTTTGGTGATATAAGCATTTGATGTTTTAAATTTTACCCTAGCACTGCTTTGATTTTTTTTTTTACCTGTTTTTATATGTTGTCTTGATTTTCATTCCACTCAAAATGTGTTCTAATTTTCCTTGTGACTTCCTCATTATATCATGAATTATATTTAGAAATATAATACTTAATTTCCAAATATTTGTGGATTTTCCAAATATCTGTTACTGATTTTTAGTTTAATTCTGTTACAGTCAGAGGATAAGCTTTATATGACTTGCATTCTTATTAAACTTCCTAAGGTTTGGTTTTTGGCTCAGAATGTGTTCTACCGTGCCCATTTGCACTTGAAAAGAATGTACTCTGCTGTTGTTGTATAGAGCAGTAAGGTCAAGTTCATTGGTAATGTTGTTCATACCTTCTGTATCTTGATTGTTTATTTCTACTGATTACTGAGATAGGAGTATTGAAGTCTTTAATTGTAATGGTGGGTTTGTCTTCTTCTCCTTTGAGTTCGATCAGTGTTCACTTCACGTGTTTTGAAACTGTTAGCTGGTTTATAGATGGTTGTCTTCTCAGTGAACTGACCCCCTGTATCATTGCTTGGTGTCCTTATTCTTATTTAATGCTCCTTATTGTGAGGTATGCTTTGCCTGATGTTAGTGTAGTTGCTCCAGTTTTCATTTGATTCATTTTGGCATGGTATATAATTTGTCCATTCTTTTACTTTTAAACTATTTGCATCTTTATATTTAAAGTAGACTTTTCATTGGCAGCATATAATTATGTCCTATCTTTTCATACAATTTGACAATCTCTGCTTTTTATTGGGCTGCCTTGGTGACTCAGATGGTAAAGAATTCACCTGCAAAGCGGGAGACCTGGGTTCGATCCCTGGGTTGGGAAGATCCCCTGGAGGAAGGCATGGCAACCCACTCCAGTGTTCTTGCCTGGAGATTCCCCATGGACAAAGGAGCCTGGCGGGCTTTTAATAGAGATGTTTAGACCATTTCCATATAATGTGATCACTGATATGGTTAGGCGCAAATTTGTCATCTTGCTATTTGTCTCTCTTTATCCAGTCTAGTCATTATTCCCCTTTTCCTCTTTTTCTACTTTTTTCTGCCTCCTTTGGAATAATTGAATGTTTATAATTCCATGTTACCTCCTTTGTTGGCCTAGTAACTAAACTTCTTTTTTAAAGGTTGTTTTAGAGTTTATAGTATACATCTCTCACCACAGTCTACCTTAAGTAATATCAAACTTCATGCATAATAGAGCTTTATGCAGCATACGCCTGTTTCTCCTTTCCTAGCCTTTGTGCTAATGTTTTCATATGTTTTGTGATAAGTTATCCAATGCATCATTATTATTTTTACTTTAAACAGTTATATTTTAAAGATACTATAAAAGTAAAGGGAAGAGAGATTTCTGCTTATCCACCTGTTGGCCGTTTGCAGTGTTCCTCATTCTTTGGGGGAATCCTGATTGCTGCCTGCGGTCATTTTGCCTCTGCTTGAAAGACTTCCTTTAAACATGTCTTATGTTGCACAACTGCTGTTGATGGCTTTTTTTGTTGTTGTTAGCTTTTGTATGTCTATAAAAGTCTTTGGGGTTTTTTAAAGATACTGTCCCTGTGTGTAGAATTCCAACTTGACTTTTTTTTTTCCTTTCAGAGCTTTAAGTATGCCGCTCCTCTGTCTTCTGGTTTGCATTGTTTCTGGCAAGAAATAGACTATCATTTTTCTTTTTCCTTCTATGCCTAACGTGTCTTTCTCTGGCTGCGTTTAACATTTTCTCTTCTCGTTAGCACTAAGCTGTTTGATCATGGTGTGCCTGAGTGTAGCTCCCTTCAAGTTTCTCTTCTTTGGACTTTGTTGTGCCTCCCTGATCTGTGAATTTATAGTATTCACCAAATTTGAAAATTCACCATTTCGTTAAAACATTTTTTGTCACTCTGTCTCACCTCTCCTTTGGGGATTCCAATTACACGTGTGCTGGACTGCTTGAAACTGTCCCTGAGCTCAGTGATAAATTCTGTCCAAGTTTTTTTTCAATCTTTTGCTGTGTCTTAAGTTCATTGGTCTTTTCTGTAGTGTCTAATTTGGTGTTAATCCTATCCGGTGTATTTTTCATTTCAAACTTTTTCATTTTTAGAAGTTCTCTTTGGGTCCTTTTCATATTTTCTCCCACATTCTGGTACGTAATGGAATAGTTACAACGCTGTTTTAATGTTCTTGTCTAATAATGCCATGATTTATGCCACTTCCGAGTCTGTTGCTATTGATTGATTTTGTTGTTGTTGTTCCTCATTATGGGTCATAATTTCCTGTTTCTTTTTGTGCCTGGTGATTTCTTATCAGATACCAAACACTTCTTAGGTGCTGGATATTTTTGTACTCCTTTAAATATTCTTGAGCTCTGTTCTTATCCCTCTGAGGAAACAGCCACATAGAGGTTAAGAACAACTACCCTTACAGGTGTTATCTAGGTAGAGAACGTTGGAGAAAGCTGCTAGTGATAAAGAAAACAGAGTAACGAGACCTGATGGTTTTAATAAGTTCAAGGAAACCTAATGTTGCAGTAAAATGTTGCCATGGAGAGGAGATGAAGCTGGAAAAGTAAGTCAAGAGGCCATATCAGGAAGGGCTTCATACCTTTTATTTTGTAGGTCATGGGGGTACCAAGTCAGATTTGGGTTTTTAGAAATGTTCCTTTGACAGAGAAGTCGAGGCTGAATTAAAGTAGGCAGCTTAGAGAGCAAGCTCTGAAGCCGTTTCTAAATTCTTACCTCTTGCTTACCGCCTTCTTGTTGGTTTTAGGTTGTGGATCTGTCTTGAACGAAAACGGGGAGGTTGAAATGGATGCCAGCATCATGAATGGGAAAGACCTGTCTGCAGGGGCGGTGTCTGCAGTCCGCTGTATCGCCAATCCCATTAAACTTGCACGACTTGTTATGGACAAGGTACCTGGGACCCAACCACCCTTTCCTAAGGAATTGTCACTGCTGCACTTCAGCAACCAAAAGGGGTCTGACTGTGGGGAAACACTTGAGATCACTGTTCTCCTGCAATTGTATGAAAGAACAAAAGCACTGTTATTATTGAAGTTTCTCAAGGAGACCAAGGTTCTGACTCAGGATCACTTGACCAGGTGTTGCATGTTATCTTCCTGTGTTTTCTTCAGCCTGTTCTCAACACATGGTAACATAACATATTCAGACTGAAGAGACCAGCTGTGTAAACAGCATGTATGGGAGAATTCCCTGGTGGTCCAGTGGTTAGGACACTGCATTTCCACCGCCAGGAGCTGGGGTCAGTCCTTGGTCAAGGAACTAAGACCTCAGAAACTGTGCAGCATAGTAAATGAATAAATAGCATACATAAAATAAAAATGGATTAAAGGTTAAAATCATATGTAAGTTGAATTCCTGATATTCCATCATTTGGTGGTTTTTGAAAATACAAAAACTCAGAGAGGTAGGCTTTTTTCAACATTCAGAAAAATATGCCGGTGGAATTTGCATTCTTGAAGCTTTTACCCAGAGAGAACAATTATTTCCGCACAGTTGAAACAATTAAAAAGAGTTTAACTTTTTCAAGAAACTAACTATTTTCCCATTTCTTTCTGGCTCAAGACACCTCACTGCTTTCTGACTGACCAAGGCGCAGCAAAATTTGCAGCAGCCAATGGGATTCCAACAATTCCTGGACAACAGCTGGTAACAGAAAGAAGCAGGAAACGCCTGGAAAAAGAAAAGCTTGAGAAAAATGCTCAGAAAGCAGACTATCAGAAGTAAGTGTCAGCTGTGGCCCATATTTGGGGGAGTTACCCAGATTTGGAAGTTGGACACATGTCTGATTATCCACATTTCTTAAAAAAGTCCAATATCACAACGTAGTTTCAGTTTTTGTATAAAATAGTTCACACTAAATAATGGAAAAGCTGCTCTTTTGATGCTGAAATTTAATCTCATTTTTTACTCCTATGAATAGTTTACTCATAGTCAGCTAAGAGTTCCTTTTCCAACATGATTTGACAGATGAACGCTGGGTGTCGATGTATTCATTACGTGCAAGCTTCTTGAGCAGTTTGTCGTCTTCAGTACACGGCACAGCTCCGCTGTGATCTACACCACCCTGTGAACTGAGGCACCTTCCACGGGGCAGAGAAGCCCTGGAAAGTGAATTAATCATGTGTTCTGAATTACTGTTTTCCGTGTTACCCATTCAAAAGTGCCAAATAAAAGCCCCCCTGTTTAAAGCAAAACTTGAAAAATACAATTTGAATGTGGCCCGGAATAAGGAATATAATGGAATATAATCTATTAATTCTAAACACCCTTTCAGATTTGTGTTTAATCAGAGGTATACTTCAGTATCATCTTAAGAGCTTTTTCAAAATATCCATGTCTGAGCTCCTTTCCTACAGGATCTGATTTAGTGGAGCTGAGGTGGAGAGGCCACACAGGTCCATTAGAAAAAAAGCTTTCCAGGTGATTACGACATGTCCCCAGGTTAAGCATCTGCTTCACAAGATTGGCCATATGTTGGTAGCTGTTGATAATCCTGACCAAAGGTGCTGTTGTGTCTGGGGCTGCTTTATCAGCGGCTCATGTCCATTTTAATAGAGACTGCCACATTGTTTCCAGAAATTCTGCAACAACACCATCTCTGCCAGCCTGCCACTGTCCTTCCATATAAGCAAGAGGGGCTCCTGCCCTGGGCCCTGCACTTAGAAGACCCTCACATCACAAATGGGCTTCCCCGATGGCTCAGTGGGTAAAGAAATCACCTACCACCTGCAGTGCAAGAGACACGGAGACGCAGCTTTGATCCCTGGGTTGGGAAGATCCCCTGGAGGAGGAAAACGGCAGCCCGCTCCAGTATTCTTGCCTGGAGAATCCCATGGACAGAGAAGCCTGGTGGGCTGCAGTCCATGGAGCTGCAAAGAGTTGGACACAGTTAAACAACTTAGCACACAAGCAACAGCGTAGCGCAAATACACAAAACAGTTGGTTTATTGCAGGCCCATGGGGAACTTCTGTCACTCAGCCGTGGCACAGTGTTGCCCGTCGCCCTCAACATCCGCTCTTGGGACTGATAGCATTCAGCCCCCAGGGAAGTGCTTCTCTGCATCTCTTGCTCTGTGTCTTGGAAGTAAAGGCCACCTGAGTCTAAAAGCTTGTGGATTATACCACTGCTGACATCAGAAATAGACCCTGCTTTGGAGTGTGGGGGAAGAACTGAACAGCAGAAGGACTTAGGTAAGAAAAAAAGACAATATGTTTTGAAACAAATTCTTGTATAATGAAGTGTTGTTTCCCAGGAGTGCCAAGTGTCCTCGTCCTTTCTACATGGTTCACTGTGCAATTCTGGAGTTATCTAGGAATTAGTATAATGTCTGTAAGATGTGCACTGAGGGCTGATTCCCACTACACTTAAATTTGTGAATATAGGTCTAGACCCGCACTGTCCAGTAGAAAAAATGAGAGCCATATATGTAATTTAACCTTTTCTAATAGCCACATTAAAAAAGCAAAAAAAAAAAAAAAAAGAGTGAAATTAATCATATTTATATCATGGAAAAAGCAAGAGAATTCCAGAAGAACATCTATTTCTGCTTCATTGACTATGCCAAAGCCTTTGACTGTGTGGATCACAATAAACTCTGGAAAATTCTGAAAGAGATGGGAATACCAGACCACCTGACCTGCCTCCTGAGAAACCTGTATGCAGATCAGAAAGCAACAGTTAGAACTGGACATGGAACAACAGACTGGTTCCAATAGGAAAAGGAGTATGTCAAGGCTGTATAATGTCACCCTGCTTATTTAACTTATATGCAGAGTACATCATGAGAAACGCTGGACTGGAAGAAACACAAGCTGGAATCAAGATTGCCGGGAGACATATCAATAACCTCAGATATGCAGATGACACCACCCTTATGGCAGAAAGTGAAGAGGAACTAATCACTTTTCTTGATGAAAGTGAAAGAGGAGAGTGAAAAAGTTGGCTTAAAGCTCAACATTCAGAAAACAAAGATCATGGCATCTGGTCCCATCAATTCATGGCAAATAGATGGGGAAACAGTGGAAACAGTGTCAGACTTTATTTTTGGGGGCTCCAAAATCACTGCAGATGGTGACTGCAGCCATGAAATTAAAAGACGCTTACTCCTTGGAAGGAAAGTTATAACCAACCTAGATTACATATTCAAAAGCAGAGACATTACTTTGCCAACAGAGGTCCGTCTAGTCAAGGCTATGGTTTTTCCAGTGGTCATGTATGGATGTGAGAATTGGACTGTGAAGAAAGCTGAGTGCTGAAGAATTGATGCTTTTGAACTGTGGTGTTGGAGAAGACTCTTGAGAGTCCCTTGGACTGCAAGGAGATCCAGCCAGTCCATTCTAAAAGAGATCTATCCTGGGTGTTCTTTGGAAGGCCTGATGCTAAAGCTGAAACTCCAGTACTTTGGCCACCTCATGCGAAGAGTTGACTCATTGGAAAAGACCCTGATGCTGGGAGGGATTGGGGGCAGGAGGAGAAGGGGACGACAGAGGATGAGATGGCTGGATGGCATCACTGATTCGATGGACATGAGTTTGAGTGAACTCCGGGAGTTGGTAATGGACAGGGAGGCCTGGCGTGCTGCAATTCATGGGGTTGCAAAGAGTCGGGCACGACTGAGTGACTGAACTGAACTGATAGTTAACTCATTATACCCCAAATATTATCATTTCAACATGTAATCCAAACCAATATTGTAAAGCAATTATCCTTCAATTAAAGATAAATGAGTTTTTAAAAAAACATGTAATCAATGTAAGAAATTATTTCTGAGATATTTTATATGCTTTCATGCTAAATCTTTCAAATCTGCCATGCATCTGCACTGGCAGCATGTCTTACCGGGGACCGCCCGCATCTCTGGTGCTCCGCAGCCAGCGGTGCTGTATGGGGCATTGCAGGTCTAGACAGAACCTGCACGAGGGACCAACTCTTTATGCTGGCAGCTAAATGGATACTGAATATTAGAATTATGAATGGTTTTATTCTTATAAACATACTTAAGATTGAGGGACTTCCTTGGTGGTTAAGGACTCTGTGCTCCCAATGCAGGAGGCCTAGGTATAATCCCTGGTCATGGAACTAGATCCCACACACAGCAAATAAGACCCAGGGCAGCACCCCCCCACCAAAAAAACAATAATACTTAAGGTTGAATTAAATTTTTTAAAATGTTGAAATGTTCAACTTTTAGATAATTTTTATTTTAAATGGTTCTATTCATTAATTATAATAAATGTTTGCTGCTGCTAAGTCGCTTCAGTCTTGTCTGACTCTGTGCGACCCCATAAAGGGCAGCCCACCAGGCTCCACCGTCCCTGGGATTCTCCAGGCAAGAACACTGGAGTGGGTTGCCATTTCCTTCTCCAATGCATGAAAGTGAAAAGTGAAAGTGAAGTCGCTCAGTCTTGTCCGACTCTTCGTGACCCCATGGACTGCAGCCTATCAGGCTCCTCCATCCATGGAAGTTTCCAGGCAAGAGTACTGGAGTGGGTTGCCATTGCCTTCTCTGATAATAAATGTTTAGACCTTAATAATTTTGTGAATTTTAGAAAAAACTAACTTTTAAGATTATATCTACAAATTACTTTCATTCTCTTTTTTTGGATTTGCCCTTAATTTTGATGAAAATATATGCTGATGTTATACACTGTCAGTATAGTTACATTTCACTTTCTAATTCCTAGATTATTGAAAACGTGTACAAGTCAAGATTTTGATAGAAAAAGAATACTAAAATGGAGCTCATGAAAGAAAACTAAAAGGAAAAAAGAAGTAAAAAAATCTTGAAAGAAATGGTCTGCTTTAAAAGCAGTCTTCTTCCAGGATGACCCATGTAAAATTCACAAAGAGAACATTACAGATTCTTTGTTCAATGAAGATTTAATTAAATGTATCAAAACAATGAAAATTAGAAATATTCTTGCCAAATCCACAACTTGAACAGTTCAGATAAATCCTGACAACTTCATGTTCTTTACTAAAGTAACATTTAATTGCTAATCACAAAGAATAACACCAGAAGACATATGCAGTTATTGGAATTGGAGGGGAAAGGCTGAATAAACAGTAGACAGTTGTTAACCAGAAAAGGCAAAGATAAAAACACAGATGTAATGTTCTTGAAAGAATAATATAATATTTGGGACTTCTCTGGTGGTCCAGTGGTTAAGACTTCATCTTCCAATGCAGCCAAAAAGCCAAAGCGTAAAACAGAAGCAGTGTTGTAATAAATTCAATAAAAACTTTAAAAACGGTCCACATCAAGAAAAATCTTTAGAAAACTAATAATGTTTGGCCAAGTATAATGGTGCTTTTTATGACCTCATCACATAGTGTTTATAAAAAACAACGGGAGGGCTTCCCTGGTGGCTCAGTGGTAATGAATCCGCCTGCCCACGCAGGAGACATGAGTTCGATCCCTGATCTGGGACAGTCCCACATACTGTGAACAACTTAGACCGTGCCCCACAACTGTTGAGCCTGTACTCTAGAACCTGGGAGCCACAACTGTTCAACCCGTGTGCTGGAGCCGCTGAAGCCCGCGTACCCTGAAGGCCATGCTCCGCAGCAAGAGAAGGCACCGCAGTGAGAAGCCCGCGCACCAAAGGAAAGAGCACCCCCCGCCCGCCACTCCACAATCAGAGAAGAGCCTGTGCAGCAACACAGACCCTGCACAGCCAAACAAATAAGTACAATTTCTTAATGGGACATTTCTAGGCTTAGTAAACATTATTTCAAAATTTGATAAAATGCCAAACATAATTCGGGGGAAAAAACTAATGATGAGTATCTAGGAGAGAGAATTCAGATAGGTTCGTTTAATGGGTAATAAAGCGAGAGATGAAATCATGTATGAAGTTTAAAGAAACTCAGTTCCACTAGAATGCACCATGATCAGAAGACATGTTGAAAAAACAAGGCAAGCCTGTAATAATGGAGCTAACAGGGTAGGTACATAAAAGGCGTGTACGCACGAAGTTTGGCCAAGAGTCCAGAAGTGTTCTGTGTGGCACGTCCAGCTCACAGTGAATTTGCTTCTAGGAGACGAGCCCTCAGCTTCTCCAATACTGAAAGTGATGTGGGACGGGAGAGGGTCCACTGCGAGATATTCTAGACGCGGTCGAAGCTGGAGTGGCTTGTTAGACTCACGTCTGACCTTACAGCCGCCTTTTATACCAACTAAATGCTGTTAAAGTAATTAAATTAAGTAAGAAGAGTTCAGCAGAAATTACAGAAGTTCCTCAAAGAACAAATCATGGACTTTAACAGAATATGAAATGAATTTTGAATTTTCATGATCTAGTTATTTAGTCCAAACTGTTCCTCTCTGTTGATAAGCTTAACAAAAGCTTAAAAAAATTTTTGTTTGACTTTTACAGTTATTAAAGGGTTGGAAATCTTTTTCAAAGTTTAGAGAAACAAAGCCAAAAGTGCATGTGAGATATGCAAGGAAAATGACATCCTCATAAAATATAACGAAATTGAAATAAGGGAAAATATTTGCCTAACTTGAAGAAGATGCATGTACAAATGATCCTGAAACCAGTTTCTGTGGAGACTGTTACTCTGTTCATTGTAAATTGAAGTGTATCACTTGAAGAGAGAGTTGAAGAAAATTAAGCAATGTACTGCAATTTTCAATTTTCTTTATACCAGCATTGAAATTTGAAGAAGAATTTAAGATAGTCTGCGTGGATTGAGACACTGCTTAAGAGATGAAAAAAATGACTGTAATAAAGTGATTATGATTTAAATGTTCAAATTAAAATATTTAGTGACATCTCCTTGTTAATAGCATATCATTCGCAGCCTCATATGGCATTTGAGTGCAGTAATGTAAAACTCAGGATTCATTTCCAAAGCTAAGTATTGCTTTAAGAGTTTTATATATCATTTCAGTGCTACTGCCTCAGCAGAGTGAAGCTTCTCCAAGTTAAAATTAATTAAAAGCTTGTTAAAGAATTATTAATGCATTGAGTCAAGAGAAGTTGTTATTTGGGGCTTTGTCAACAGAATACATATTACGTGAAAATGTCGATCATAGGAACATGGTCCATGCCCCCTGAGATGAAAGCAAGGAAAATCAATTTTATGGAATAAATGCATTATAATTTATGATTGCGTATGTGCCTGTGGGGTGTTTTCCCCGCTCATCCAGCCATCACAGCTGATCAGCAGAGGATGTATGACAGTAGTTAAGCTGTCATCATCGGTAGTTTGTCAGCTTTCAGTCAAATGAAAACCGTAGCTTTACAGTATTGCTCAAGATACATTTATCATGGTAAGAGGATAGAACATACTTACTATTTCTAAGTATTAAACGTGTGTGGGTGTCCATTTGCCTTTGCATTTTTGCCTTGATCCCTTGCACGTGTTGGGGGGCTGCCACCAGCCATGACAGGTCCAGCCTCCTTCCCACCCTCTCCTGCTGAAGCTCCCCGACACAAACCGCTCCCTCTACGCCTCCCAAGCGGTCTGTTTCCTCTCTGGGCTCCCTCAGTCCACACAGAGTAGCCAGCGCGGTTCTCCTAAGATGACTTTTATAGAAGAATAGCACAGTCTTGAGTGCACAGATCGTCTACAGAGCACTGGACGAGTTTTCACAGGGTGGACAGTGTGATCAGCGCCCAGAGCTAGACATGACCTGCAGCCCAGCGGGCCCCCTCCATCACCGCCCCCTCGGCTCCCAACGGCGGGGGCTCCTGGTGCCAGTGTCTGAACTTTATCTGAGAGAGCGTGTGGTTTGGTCTTCCGTTGGCGCCTTCTCTCCTTAAGTTCCCGAGACCCGTCCCCTTGTCGCGTGCAGCAGGGTCCACCCTGGCTGTGGCCGTGTGCCCTCTCTTGTCTGTGTCACAGGTTATTTACCAGGGTGGGCGCTTGTGTAATTTGCAATTTGCCAATATTACAAATGGTGCTGCTGTGGACCTTCTGTCTGCTTTCCTGGCGAACTTACTCCGTGTTTCTGTTGGATAGAAATGTAGGGATAGAGTGACTGAGGCAGGGACTTCCCTGGCGGTCCAGTGGTTAAGACTCGGTGCTTCCACTGCAGGCATTGTGGGTTCAGTCCCTGCTTGGGGAATTAAGATCCCACATGCTGTGAGGCGCGGTCCGAACATAGGGGTAAAAAGGAAGGGCTCAGTCTCCTTTCCTCCCAGAGTGCCGTGTCAGTCCATGTCCTTGGCAGCAGTGATTGAGGTCCCCAGTCCCTGCAGTCTGTGCCCAGACTTGATGCCACATCCCTTTTCATTTTAGCCATGCCAGTGTATAGGTTGGGGTTCCCTCATAGTTCAGTTGGTAAAGAATCTGTCTGCAATGCAGGAGACCTTGGTTCAGTTCCTGGGTTGGGAAGATCCACTGGAGAAGGGATAGGCTACCCACTCCAGTATTCCGGGGCTTCCCTTGTGGCTCAACTGGTAAAGAATCCGCCTGCAGTGTGGGAGACCTGGGTTCGATCCCTGGGTTGGAAAGATCCCCTGGAGAAGGGAAAGCCTACCCACTCCAGTATTCTGGCCTAGAGAATTCTGTGGACTGTGTAGTCCATGGGGTCGCAAAGAGTCGGACACGACTGAGCGACTTTCACTTTCAGTGGAAAACTTAATGGGTGCGGTGGTAAGAGCAGTTATTTTTAAAACTTAACTTGTATCATGACACCTCTCAGCTCAAACTCCCCAGCGTCTTCTCACCTCGCTCAAACTGAAAGCCCTTCCTATGGCCTGTAAAGAGGATGACCATGTGATTCAGTGTTCAACCTGGCACTTAGTTTTGAGAGTGAAAGGGAGGGGCAGTATTGATTAAGGCAGGACAACGGCATAAACAGGACGGACCTGGGAAACCCGGATGTCCCGTCACCCCCCATCAGAGCCTCACGGTCTGCCTGCTGGCCTTCCCTCTGACCCTGCCGCGCGTGCCTCGCTTTGTTGGTTCCAGCCACAGTAGCCTCCTCGAATTTCCATGAACTTGGAAAGCATGTCCTGCTTCAGGAATGTTCTTCATGAGCAATCAGCGTGACTTGCCCTCACTTCCTTGAGAGAGGCCTTTAAACCGCCTCTCCACCATCACGCGCCCCGTGTGCTGCTCTCGGCTATCGTTTATTTCTTTTGAGTAAAACCTGACGTATTTCATTGCTGTTGCCCTGTGCCCCGAATGCAGACGTTCAGGGAGAAGGGACTTTGTCCACTTGTGCGTCCCAGCACTTAGAAGGTTGCCTCCAATATAGTTCACTGTAGAATCAGGGTGGTGGGTATGTGGCTGTTAGTGTATAATTTCCTTCAACTTTTGTACTTCAAGATTTATAATAAAATGTTAGAGTATATGGCTAATTCATGTGGACGTATGGCAGAAACCAACACAATATTGTAAAGCAGTTATCCTCCAATTAAAAATAAATATACATTTTAAAAAAAGAAATGTTAGAGTAAAACTGGCTTATTTCATCTTCATAGCAAACCCCATGACACGGGTGGAGTGAGGTGTGTGGACAGTTAGTATCACCTGGGCGGTTGTCCCATCTCATACCTGCAAACTCAGGGCCTCTGGACTGGGATGGGGAGCTGAGGATCCAAAGGGTGCTGGTGCACCCAGGAGTCTAAGTAGTGCTCAGTTATTTGTATCCCCATTTTATAGGTGGGGAAAATGAGACTCGGTCACCCAGCTAGAAAGTGATGGTGCCAGGACTGCATGGACCCTTTAAAGTTGAGGTTTAAAGGTGCTTCCAGCAGCCTGACTGGTGTGTGGAATGTAAACCAAACAGGCTTTCTTCGCTGTCACCGTGAGTGGGGAATGCTGGAATCAAAGCGTGTCCCGTGGGCCATTAACACAGAAGTGTATTAAGCCGTGTTGTCACCTGTGGGAGTGTCTCACGTCCAGCCT
Source organism: Oryx dammah (assembly GCF_014754425.2). Classification (NCBI taxonomy): domain Eukaryota; kingdom Metazoa; phylum Chordata; class Mammalia; order Artiodactyla; family Bovidae; genus Oryx; species Oryx dammah. Next base: position 39,288,254 of record NW_024070199.1, read on the forward strand.
GTTACTCTCTGTTTTTTGGCAGAAACTTGGGGACTGTGGGTGCTGTTGCTGTGGACTGCCAAGGAAACCTGGCTTATGCAACCTCAACGGGGGGCATCGTCAACAAGATGCCGGGCCGCGTCGGGGACACGCCGTGTATAGGTGAGCTGGACGGGTGACCCCTGCCCTCCCCCTGTCGTCTTGTCCTCATTCTCCAGTCTCTGTCCCCCGCCCCATTTCTTTCTTCCTTCATCTCTTCGTCTTCCTGTGGCAGCTGTAGAATTTCTGGGGGTGGCCTGAGTTGGGGACAGTTGTCCAGGGATGTGGAGAAGATGGCCTGTCCAGCAGGTACCTGATTCCTAGATGCTGTGTTTTGCAAATAACTTTGGAGATGGGGTGCTGAAGTCACCCCAGCACCCCGGCTGCCTCTTTCTTCTCTGTAACCCACTTCACAATCTACAGACTAATTATGCCCAAAGAGTTAAGTACATGAAACCTCTTCCCAGGAATGGGCTCAAATGAGCAAACTAGGAAAGCTGACAGCTTAAGTCTGCAGTTATCAGACTGGAGTGGCGTAAGAGCAGCACAGCACCACCCGCCATTACAGGGACTTCCCTGGTGGCCCGGGGGTTAAGACTACCCACGCCCAGTGCAGGGGGCACAGGTTTGATCCCTGGTCAGGGAGGATTCTGTATGCTGCACAGCCAAAAAAAAAAAAGATATTACACATCGAAGTGTTCTTTGCATTAACCCTGGAGCACATTATCTAATTCCCAGGAGTGTGTGTGTTTGGGAGAGGGTGCATAGAGGGTGTGTATATGTTTCATCCTGTGAGAGCTGTGTAGATACGCCCAAGGGCAAAGGAGGAGCTGCCCTGGTGCAGCTGCTCCAGGAAAGGTCAGGCCTGCCTCCCCAAGGCTCCCCCTGTCCCCTGATTTCAGGATATTCGCATGGTGGTCCCTAGTGCAGCTTGGCCTGACACCCTGGCACTCTTGGGATTTCATTCTCCTGTAGCTTTAGACCTGTAATATGTGTCTGACTTTCCTGACTGTTGCTGCTCAGTTAGAACCAATCCCCTCCCTTGAGCAGGATCTGGAGGTTACGCCGACAATGACCTCGGAGCCGTCTCGACGACGGGGCACGGTGAGAGCATCCTGAAGGTGAATCTGGCCAGGCTCGCGCTCTTCCACGTTGAACAGGGTATGTGGAACCGGGAAGCTGCTTATAAATAGATGGAGAAGGATGGGAAACCCTTGCTTTGCTTTCAGGTTGAGTCCCTATCTGTTAGGTTGCAGAAAGAAGAGAATTTGGAATACCATTCGCCTTCTGCCTCCAGGGGGCAGAAGAGAGACTCAGCCTGGGTTCCTCCCCGTGGAGCGGAGGGGCCTTGTAGAGAGAATTAAGAGTCCTTGTTTGAAACATTCAAGTAGAAATCACTTACCAATAATCTCTGTTAACACGCTTTGCTTTTTTCATACTGTAAATAATTTCCCCATCAGATTCCTTTCAATAACTTGTGCTGTTCTCAACCTCTCATTGTTTTTTTCAGGAAAATCACTAGAAGAAGCTGCCAACGCATCACTGGGTCATATGAAGTCAAAGGTCAAAGGCGTAGGTGGTATCATCATGGTCAACAAAGCAGGAGAGTGGGCGGTGAAGTGGACCTCCACATCCATGCCCTGGGCAGCTGCAAAGGATGGCAAGCTGCACTCGGGAATTGAGTTCGGTGACACGAGCGTCATCGACCTGTCCTAAGCCCCCAGAAGCTGTATTCTAGAAGCTAGCTTGGAGGTGACGCACGGTCTCCTGGTGCGGAGACTTAGCTTCATGAATTAGATCTAGAAATAGAAAAATGCTGCAGTCTGTCACTCGTTTCGTTGCCTTGATAAGTGTCTGGTTGGGGGCGGGTTCCGAAGTGTATGAGGAATGCCCATGTTAAGATAAAAATAAGACCAGTGAAGATGGCAAACTCCATGGAGCCTTCCTCATGAATAGTCCCCGTTGTCTGAGGCTAGAAAGAAGAAACAGCAAGATCTTAACAGTACAGAAAGGGCCTCGATGCAGGGAACGGCTTTTGGAGTTGGGGGACCTACAGCAGTGACAGAAGCTGTAGGTTCAAGGGTGTGGGGGGTTCGGAGGAGAGGGCTCTGGGGCAGGACCCAGTGCAGGGCGAGGCAGGCAGGAAGGAGCCAGTGGAAGCGGTGAAGGGGAGACGGCAGCAGAGTTAATGGAACGCTGAATGTTGCAGAGCTCATTCCGAGTCAGAAGAACATTAGGCAAAAGAAACAGAAAAACTGGTTTTGTTAAGAAAGTGCAGATCTCTGACTTACCAATACAGACGTTTCCAGATGCTGTAAAAGAACCCTCTGCTGACCCCTTGCTCTCAGCTGCAGGTGAAGAGTCGTCATGGGCACCCTGGACCCCCTCCCAAGATTAAGAGCTTTCTCAGGCTGACTCCCGAGCCTGCTCACCTTGTTTCCCCACCCCCAGCCAGCTTCCGCCTCCCAGACCCTGGTTCTTCACAGTGAACCGTGGGGCTTGTGACCTCTCTGCCTCTCCTACAACAGGAAGGGCCGGTCAGTGTCCAGATGACTCCGACTTAACAGCGTCTGTGACTCTCCAGTGCTGTGGGTTCCCCCAGTTGAACTGGGTGTCCACTGTGGTCAGCATGGTAGAGAAAGTCATTTCCTTGGTGGAGAGTATTCCTATTAGCCTCTTTACACTGGAGACAGTATTTTTGCTATGACATATCTGCTCATTTTTTTATAACCTGTCAGGGCTTGCTTTCTCTCTGGAAAGAAATTGCTTCACTTTAAATTCCATATGCCACTAATAAAATGCATTTTGAAAGAATAACAGTGTGGTCAGGAGTCCCTGTTGACGAAGACCAGAATGTATATGACCTCCCTTGGTCTGTCAGTTCAGACAGGTGAACTTGTTAGACCTCTCAGCCTAAGGGTGGTGTGTGGATGTGATAAGACCACTTGCCTTGAGGAGACTATTTGAGTTTCCAGAAGAATGGAGTTTTGGGGGGATGGGCTGAGGAAGAGGCCCAGCCACCACTGCAGTAATCAGTGGGGCTTACCGATCCGTCTTCTTGCCAGTTGCTGACCTTCAAGCCAGATGGTCTCACAGGCCAAGCCCCTGTCCCCTGACCTTCCCTGCACCCGTGTCCTCTGCTCTGAGCCCGAGAGAGAGAGAGATGGAGGCCGGCCAAGTTTGAATCTTCCTTCTCCCCACGACCTGGGTGACCCTGGGCAGGATAACTTCTGAGAATGTGGTCATCTATAAAGTAGGTCACTCTGACGATTAAATGAAAATAGAGGCCAGCTGCTCAGTGTTTTATCTCCAGAGCCTCTGGACAAACAATGTGTAGCCAGGCCCCAGGGGGAGTCCATGTGGTTGTGTCCTATTAAGCCTCAGATGCAACCTCCGCCCTTTAGAGATGGCACTCTGTCAGCAGGCGTGTTCACTCGCTGGGGCTGCCAGCATCCAAACGCTGCAGGTGAAGGCTCACGACAGACATTCCGGAGGCGGGAAGGCCCAGGTCCAGGCATCAGCAGGGTGGCTCCTCCAGAGGCCCTGTTCTTGGCCTTAGCTCTTCCTCGTCCAAGGACACCAGTCAGGTGGGGTCAGGGCCAACTAACGGCCTGCTTTCCACCTCTTCACAGACCCTGTCTCCAAAACCCTGAGTGGCAGGGCTTCAGCACAAGGATTCTGAGCGTCCCGGTTCAGCCCCAACAGGAGGCAGAGCAGGACCATTCAGGAGTTGGGAAGGGAGAGACTTCTGCAGAAGTAACCATCACTGAGTAGAGAAGGAAGGAGCAGGGAGCGAGGCCTGGTTTCACACATCTCATTTCTGTTCACAAGGGATGCGGCTCTGGTCACAGGGGCCCTGGAGCCTCCGCTCTGGCCGCCCAGTGAGGGAAGGGTCCCTCAGCTCCTCCGTGGCAGCCAAGGTGTGTGATGTTGGCCTCAGACCTCGCTTCTGCAAACAGTCACTGGACTAGTTGGAATCTTGTATGCAGAGACCAGCGGGGAGGTCTCCTGGCCCACAGGCTGCCCAGCGGCAGCCCCCCAACTGTCCCAACACATGTGGGCTGGAGGCCAAGTCTGGGGGGAATGCCAGCCCTGGATCCCTTCTCTACCACAAGAGGGCAGCAAACCACACGGTCCACAGACTTCAGCCCTAAAGGAAGATAACTCACCTCCACTCAGCAAAACAATGTACTCAGAAATTTTGGAACCAAAAGAGGTTTTCCTGTTCCTGACCTTCATCTAAATACTACAATTTGTTTTAGAGCACAGTTGGGGTGGGGGGAGGAAATGGCAGCAAATGCCCCACAAAATCAAAATCAGCCACGTCTGTCTTTTAAATCACTAAAGCCTGCTCTGCACCAACTGCCACAGCCCAGGGGTGAGCTCGGCCAGGCAGCCACTTCCAGCCAGAAAGAGGCTCACACCACATTTGGCCCAAATGTGGGGACCCAGAGCCCAGTGGGCGCGGGTGTCTGCCGGGTGTGGCTCGACCCACCTGCTGATCTGGACAAACAGTCCCAGGAAGGAAGGGCCGTAACCCTGTAGCTGTTGGACAATAAGTTTCCCCCCACCCCCAAATAATATCCTTTTTAGACATGTTCCTCTCTTGCAGGAGAAATTACAGACTCTGAGGGCAAAGGAGGAGGGAATGGTTTCCCTACTCATCAGAAGTGGAAGTGTGGGGAAGCCTGGGGGAACACCGTGCCCCCCGCCGCACCTCCGCTTTCACCCGCCCATACCCGGGAATCAGGGAGTGTGCCTGAAGAGTGTCTGGCTCCTCCTGGGCAGTGTAGGAGAGACCCAGGAAGGCATGGGGCTGGGCAGAAGGGCAGAGGCAGAGCCAGGTCCAGGAATGGGGCCGGGAGGGGGCCAGGCCGGTGGTGGGTGTGGGTGCCCAGGGGTGGCTCCATCCAGAGCACAGGTGCCATTAGATGGGCAGACCACCCGTCCACTCACCTTTCCCGCACACAAGACCCGGAGCAGCTGAGCCACAGCCTTGTGAGAGGCGAGCTTGCCAGGGGAGGCCCAGGATGATATGGCCCTTCTGAAGGATGAAATAAGGCCCAGAGAAATGGGTTTTCCAGGGCAGTCGTTGCATTCCAGTTAAACTGTGGTTTATCTCGGCCTCCCTAGTCCCAAACCTTCAATCTCTGAGTGATGGTCTTATCACATCATGTATGGTACCCAGTCTGGCATCACTAGTGGTGCCCAGACATACCTGGGACAGTCCCACAAGTGCTGCCGGTGACTAGCAGGAAAGTACAGCACATTTAGCAACTTTATCCTTCAAATTCTGCTTTTTTATTTCCCCAACCCACTATTAAAATAGAGTTGGATTTTCATACAAAGAGAAGTTTGGGGCAGGCCTGGCCTGGGTTGGTTGAGGAAGCCAGGCTGAGATTTTTTTTTTTTTTTAAGTCACTCACTAATCACTCATCATCTCAGAGTCAAGTCTGTTTTTTGCTCTGCAATAATTAGCTCTGTCTGGACCTTGTGCCAAACTCAGGGCTTCCCAGATGGCGCTAGTGGTAAAGAAACTGCCTGCCGATGCAGGAGACATCAGCAATGTAGGTTCAATTCCTGGATCAGGAACATCCCCTGGAGGAGGAAATGGCAACCCACCACAGTATTCTTGCCTGGGAAATCCCATGGACAGCGGAGCCTGGTGGGCTACGGTCCACAGGGTCACAGAGAGTTGGACACACCTGAAGCAACTCAGCCCGGGTCAAACTCAGGTGGAGTTTGCGTTCTAAGCTGTGGCTGGGAGCAAAGGAGCAGAGAGGTTAGTTCTTCCTGTCCCATAGGGCCATGGTTCCATCCATGACTCAAGCTGTTCTCTTGCAGAGGAGCAATTTTTAGCGAATGTTTTTTAGTTAAAAACAACCTTTTAATATAACAAAAGAGGTGTATGTTCATTGTAGCAGTTGAAGACAACGACTAAAAAAACTTAAGTGAGAAAACATAGAGCCACAAAAATAAGAAAAAATAAGGGGAAAAGATTTTTAGCACCCAATCAAAATCACTATTAACAGCTATGGTACATATTCATTATTATTATTTTGTCCAAAATGAGATCACACCATATATGCATTTTTAAACTTTTTTTCAGTTAACAATCCAGCTTTCCATGTCAGTCAAGTTTCACCTTTTGTAACACTCAGTCGGCATTCAGATTTCTCCAGTGTTCTCAAGAAAAATGTCACCAACAGCAGGTTTGTGCAGATCCTTGGCCTCGTGGGGATAGGTGGGTGCATCTCAGTCCCCCTTCTCGGGTCCTGCCCTGCTTTAACGGCTCTGACCTGTTGGGTGGTCAGGCCAGGGGCCCCACAGCACCGCGCCTGCCCAGCCACTCAGGCTGCCTCCTCTGGTTCCACAGCACAAGCCTGCCGAGCTGGGCTGTGGGAACAGCACCGGGCTTAAGGTTTGGAAAGGGAAACATGGGTTGTGCCAGAGCACACGGCCTCACCCAGAAGCTTGGCAAGGCACGAGCTAGAGTGGGACGAGCAGGTGGGGAACGGGTTCGCCTCGTGCACCGTCCAGGAAAGACCTCGAACCGCCCTTCCTGCTGGGGCCTCCTCACCGCCTCTCCCCGGGGTCACTCACTGCCTTCCCAGCTCCACTCACCTTCAACCTCTCCTACGGCCGGCTGGCCACACAGTAAGCAAGAGGTTTTGCCAAGTGCCTCCTGGGCAAAGGGCATTTCCAGAAGTATTTACAAATTGGCATAGGCGGATGCCAATCTCGCACCGAATCCAGGACTGTTTCTGTGGGATGAGAACAAAGGCTGGGCTTCTCTCCCCTTCCAGAACAACATTCCCTTGTCCACGGGTGCCAGATCCCTGGGGCTTTGAACTCCTGAACTCTCTCCCCCAGTGCTCTATTCAGACACCAGGTATTTAAATCTTTCAAAAAGAAAGTCCAAGGCGAGTTCCTCCCTCCCTCCCACCTCTCCCCTGCCTTCCCCTGCCTTCCCCTGGGCCCCCTCAGCCCCCCTGTGCTGCATGGCTCACTGCGGCCCCTGCTTCTCCGGTGACCTCACCCCAGATCCGGCCTGTCTGCCTCGTGCTTCCCAATCGCCCCAGCCATCTCTGCGCACCTTATCTCTGGCTCTTGCACAGACATCACACCCTGGATGCCTCATGACTCAAAACTCCGCCACTCCCCCCGTAGGCCCTTTTCCTACCCCATCCCTGTCTTCGTTGGAAATTCCTGCCTGTTTGTCAATGGTGATGGAGGCTCAAGCAGATGGTCAGGACGCAGGGCGGGTCACCCTGCACAGCCAACGCCCCGGCACACTCCCCAGTCCCAGCCCCAAGGCCTTGCTCAGCAGTGAACCACTGCCGTCCTGGGAGGGGACGTGCCTGCCTGCTTGCACCCCAGGTCTCAGACCAGGGCCCACACCATGGTGCTCCAGGGTGGCCTCCCTGGGAAAGGGTTTCATTGTCTTTGAGAGGAAAGTGTCCAGAGTGGTTTCCTCTCTCTGGTCGCTGGGGCCATGGTGTGATCACCCCTTCCCCCGCTGGGCCAGTCCCCTGATCGGGCTGCACCAGCAGGATGGCCCAGAGTGGGAAGAATGTCCCTGGCTGCTCTAAAACTCGGCAGGCGGGCTGCCCTGCCCTTCCGGGAGTCCGCTTCCCAGGATGGGGTGCGGCCTGGCGCCCACAGTCCCCTTGGCCCCCACGCTAGCCCACCCAGCTCTGAGACCTCAGCCCTCTGCACCGACACCGCCCAGCTCCTCGGCGCTTCTTGGAGTCGAGGATTCCCGGAGGGCCGCCTGGGTGGCAGCTGGGCCTGTGCTCAAGTTTGAAGACAGAGGAATGAGGAAGCCCTATGGCCAGTCCTCCCAGGAGCCCATCCTGCCCACCCCCAAAGTTAGGTCCCCCAAGAACCTCCGAGGGCTCTCGCTGCTGCTGTGTGAGACCCCCAAGCCCTGGGCCAGCTCCTCCCGCTGCACCTTCAAGCGAGGGGCTCCCCGGGCCTCTGCACACCCCATGCCCTCTCCCGTAATGCCTTTCCACCCTTGAAGGGTTGGCAGGGGGAGTAATGGGAACCTCTCTCAGAAGGGGGTTGTGAGGATCAATCACAGAAAATTCTTAGAAGTGTGCCAGGCACATAGTGAGTGCGGATGAAGCGTTAGCTCTCATTAGTGTGTTGTTTTGTCCCCAGGCCACGCCAACCAGAGCGAACTCTTCCTTTTCTGAGCCCCTGTCATTCTCAGGGTCCCCAGCCAGGCCCTCTAAAATGGGCCTCCATCCCATGGACCCCGAAGTTGCTTTACCCATATGGACATGCAGACCTCAGGGCTCGGCCAACAGGCCTGGCTACCCCATGTGGGGCAAGGTCCTTGGGCAGGACCCCATCCACGATGATGCCAGGGGAAGTGTCTTCTTTTTGCAGGTTACAAAGCACGTTCCCATCTTTCTCTACTTTAGGGAACAGACAGGGCAGAAATCATTATTCCCATTTTCCAAATGGGGCCCCTGATACCGAGGGGCAGTGAACACCTTGCTCACCCTGACTACGCTCCAGTGAGTGGCCCAGTTAGGCCCTGGATCCAGCTCTGTTTGCTGGAAGCCCAGCGCTTCCTCAGCACCGCGCTGGGTCACAATCATTTAAGTGCATCTTCCTCCTTCTGAAAAGCAGCTCAGATGCCAAAGGAATTAGAGATGGCCGCCAATGAGAACCAGACGCCCTGCCCCCGTCTCTGGGCCAGCTCCCAGGAAAGGGAGGACAGCGGACATGCGGCCCCCGAGGCCCGGCCCGCCCTGTGAGCTCAGCTCCTGGCAGAGGGAGCCTCCCTAAGAAAGGCCAGGAGCCCCCCGAGCCTGGAAAAGCCTCTCCCCAGAGCTGGGCCAGACCACTAGCCTGCTCATCTCCGGGGTCAGAACAAGGAGTGTCCAAGGCCAACCATGCAGTCATTCACCCTCCCTAAACCCAACAACCCAGCTAACCTGGTGCTGTACCCATTTTTCAGACGGGAAAAGTGAGGCCCCGAGAGATGTGACTCCCTGAGCAAGCAAGGAAAGCTGGATGAAAGCCCATGCCTCAGCCCTGCTCACAACAGAGCTCAGCGGGGGCAAACCCACCCAAGACCTGGGGCAACACAGCCAGCCCTGCCCAGCACCCCCTGTAACCTCTGCCCAGAGGCTGGGCCCACCAGGAGGCCCCAGGCCCCACTGTCCACTGGGTCACTGGTAGGGGAGCAAAGTCAGCTCCCAGTTGAGGTGAAGGCTCACTCACCAGAGGTTCCAGCAGGTCAGGGCCTTGGGTGGGGAAGGGAGGCTGGGCTCCCTGAGAACATGAGTGGATCAGGGAACAGGCAGAACTCGAGTCCACAGCCAGGGCGCCCAAGGTCAGTGGCCAGGAATCGCTCCTGGGCGCCGTTTCTACAGCCAACTCCCCACCTGGATCGCAGGAGAGCTGGTGGGGCCGAGGACACAGCCAGGCTCAGCCCCAGCCCTGGTGGGTGTGCATGTGTGGGCGGTGTCCCTGTCTGAGTCCAAGTTCAGGAGCCCAGCCAGGGGGATTGTTCACATTTGTTTAACAAACAGCCTTGACCACAAGGTCAAAATAACAATGAATTCAATCTCCACTCCAGGCCCAGCCCACCCTCCAGCGCGGTGCTGCTAGAAGACGCAGGGAACTGAGCGGTGGCCGCCTCCCGCCCCCACCCCAGCGAGCCCCTTTTCCCTCCATCCACCAGATGTGTGTCCCCTCCCTTGCCCCTTGCCCCCACTGCCCCTGCTCCAGCCTGACCTCCACCCCACTTTAGTACCTTTCAGGGGGTCCTGTGACTAAGTTAAAGCCAAACGTCCCTTTGTCACTCAAGGCTCTGTGTGGACGGGGCACACGGGCCTCATCCAGCTCATGGGCCTCGGCCACGTCGGCTTCTCACGGGGCTCTGCTCCCTCTGGCTCCAAGCTTCACGCACTCCCTTCTGCCCAGAGCCCCCGTCTCCTACCCAGCACTGGACGCGCCTGCTGATCTCAGAGCCCACCCAAGGGACGCTTCCTCTAACACCCAGGCCCGGTGAGCCCTCTAACACCCCCAAATCTCTTCTTCATGGAAACCATCACCATTGCAATCAGCATGTGTCTCCCACCCTAAACGACATCCCCAGTACCAGCCCCAGGCCTGGCACATGGCAGAACCTAAACTTCTGAGTCCTGGATGACAGAACAGCCAGTGGAGGGGCCAGACACTCCCAGCTCTGACCTCGCTTCCTTCCAGCTTCCTCCCTGCCATCCTCAATTCAGAGACACCTTCTCCAGAAAGGCTTTTTGTCTTTCCCTTCCCCGAGTAGCTGCTCGTAGACAACCCATAGCTGCTCGTAGACAACCCGTGAACCACGGTCCCCTTGTCCGTCTGCCTCCCCATATGCTTGTGAGACCCTCGAGGCAGCACGAAGCCCCCTGCTCCGGCCAACCACAGTCTCTTCCCCACCCACTGCCCTTGCCCAACTCAAGCCGAGGTCTCTGGAAAGCATGGACTTCCTCCCATCAGTCCCTGAACCCTGACAGCCCCTCTTAAAGGGACAGCCTCCACTAGTCCCAGTTTACAGATGACATCCCTGAGGCTAAGAGGAAAAAGGCTCAAAGTCCTGCATTGCTCCGAACATCCGCGTGATGGGTACCATGTCGACTGTTAGGAAGGCGGCCAAGCCTCTGTTCTTGGGCCTTTTCTCGGAGAGCCCCAGCCTTCCAGAGGGGGAGAGACAGACAGACAAAGAGAGAGAGAAAGAGAGGGAGAGAGAGTTTAGTTACTTCGGTCAGGGCTGTATTTTAAAACTGACTCTTGAGCAGTTTGGACCACATAGAAGTATGTAATTACACAAAAATGTTAAGACACGATTTACAGTAATTGTCTTTGGTTTGCCAAGTTCTGTCAGGCCCTTCCCAACACATGATCATCTTGTCCTTCAAATTTTTCTATGGAAAAAAAAATTCTATGGAATTTCTCGACAACAATAAGTTTTTAAAAAGCAGGCACATGAGATGGGGGATGAAAGGCCAGAGTTAGGTTCAATCCCTGCCCTCAGCGATGGCCCAGGTTCCAGGTGCAGCAAGGAGGACACAGGGCTGGAGACAGGATGGTCAAAGGGCTCTGAGCTCCCTGGGCAGCAGAGACCACAAGGACCAGAGGTGCAAGGAGTCGGGGGTGGTTAGTGGGCCAGGCAGGCTCAGTGTAGGGCCTGTAGCTATAGACCCTATAGATGGATTGTAGATCAGTCGCAGCTGGGTCAGCCTTCCAGGGTTTAGATCCTCCTTCTTCTACTTATTTGGGGTTTTTTTTGGTTTGTTTGTTTATTTTGATTTTTTCTTTAATTTTATTGGAGCATAGTTGATTTGCCATATTGTGTTAACTTTCAGGTGTACAGCAAACTAAGTCAGTTACACATATATCCACTCTTTTTTAGATTATATTCCCATAGAGGGCATTACAAAGTATTGAGCAGAGTTTCTGTAGTATACAATAGTTCCTTATTCGTCATCTATTTTTTTATATATAGTTGTGTGTATATGTCAATCCCAATTTTCCAGTTTATCACCCCCCCCCGGTAACTATAAGTTTATTTTCTACCTCTGTAACTCTATTTCTGTGTTGTAGATAAGTTCAGTTGTACTCTGCTTTTTGGATTCCATAAAGTGATACCAAACGATATTTGTCTTTCTCTGTCTGACTTACCCCCTCCTCTACTTGTGACTGTGAGACCTTGGGCAACTTCCTGAGCCTCAGTTTCCCCACCTGTGAAATGGGGTCAGGAGCAGAACCTCCCTCACAGGACTGTTGTAAGGCCTACATGAGAGATCCGGTGGCCTGCAGTGCCGGGCAGAGGGTGGGTGGCCACGGCTGACGCCATACTCTCCCTGAAGAGGTGACGGAGTCTTAATGGAAAGTTGGCTGTGATCTGACTCTTGAAGGTGAGAAGGGTTTCAACAAGTGTAGATGTGAGTAGAAGGTTGGTGCACTCAGGGAGATTTCAATAACTGAAGATGAGGAAGGACAGGTGAGTGCATCTCAGAAAATGGAAGAATTACTGAGGATAAGCCCCAGGGCCTGGGGGCAATAATTGTCACAGAAAACACTGAGTTTGGGGGGTTTGTTTATTTGTTTGGGCTGCTCTGGGTCTTCGTTGCAGCATGTGAGATCTAATTTCCTGACTAGGGGTCAAACCCAGGCCTTTTGAACTGGGAGTGTGGAGTCTTAGTCACTGGACCACCAAGGAGGTCCCAACACTGAGTATTTCAGTATTTAGTATCTGCCAGGGGCTTCCCTGGTGGCTCAATGGTAAAGAATCCCCTGCAAATGGATTCTATCCCTGAGTCAGGAAGATCCCCTGGAGAGAGAAGTGGCAACCCACTCCAGTATTCTTGCCTGGGAAATCCCATGGACAGAGCAGCCTGGCGGGCTACAGTCCATGGGGTCACAAAAGAGTCGGACACGACTTAGCGACTAAACAACCAGGCAAGCGGCATGCTCTGAGTGCCATCCATGTTCCTCTCCCTCCCCGCTCAAGATCACAGAACAGCTGGCAGTGATGAGGGATAACATGCTCCGAGCTCCATCCGTTCATTCAGCACATATTTAATAAGCATCTACTATGTGCCGGGCCCGGGCTTCCGGGGTGGTGCTAGTGTAAGGAACCCACCTGCCAACGTAGGAGACATAAGAGATCCAGGTTCAGTCCCTGGGTCAAGAAGATCCCCTGGAGGAGGGTACGACAACCCACTCCAGTATTCTTGCCTGGTGCATCCCATGGACAGAGGAGCCTATCCAGCTACAGTCCATGAAGTCACAAAGAGTCGAACACGACTGAAGAGACTTAGCATGCACACGCCCATGTGCAGGGTCTTGGAGAATTATAGGTGAGCATGGAGCTTAGTTTTAGTGGGGAGATAGATAATAGACAACCATGTAAAAGAGATCATTTCAGGTGGTGATAAAGGCTCTAAAGGAAAGAAAGCTGAAGTCTGAAATCCAGAGTGACTGAGGAGAGGGGATGCTGTGACCAGGGAAGGCTTATCCACAGACGGGCTGTGAGAGTCGCAATCAAGAAATAACCTGGAATGGAGCATCCAGGCAGAGGGAGGTGGGCCCGCCCTCTGTATGCCCTGCAGGGAGGATGGCCACCGTGCCCACAGGGTACTGAGCCAGGGGGAGGGGGAGGTGACCCAACATGGGACTGGAGAGACAGCTGAGGATAGGTCACACCAAGTCGTGTGGACCAGGTGAGAGTTGGGATTTTATTCTGAGTGTTGTGGGAATGGCCTATACAGAAGTGACAAGACCAGATTTATTTTTCAAAGATCTCAATGGCTGCTCTGGGGAGAACAGACCTCAAGGGGCACTATGGGTCCATGCTCTACCAGAGCCTCAAGCAGGAGCCCCCAGACTGGCCTCCCAGGCCAGGCCTTTCCAGGGCCACCGCGGAACAGGCTGCTCCCAGCTGGCCCCCGCCTGGCCAGTGGGTCTGTCTCCAGCCTCTGTGACCCAGGAACGCCTGCTCTCTAGTTATCACATCTCCTGGCATTCTGAATCCACTGGGGAAAGACCACCAGTGAGTTTAGAGGAAAGTAAACAACAGCATCAGAAGTTGTTTTTCAGCATTTTTCCAGGCCCCAAGGGCCCATGAGGTTCACAGCATCATTGAACAGTTTGTCCCTGAGACGCTGGCTGTGGTCTTGGCGAGGCAGTGGTGAGCAGTGGTGTGAAGCGAGATCTTAGTTCCCTGCCCAGGAATTGAACCGGGGTGGCCTGGATGAGAACCAGGAATCCCAGCCATCAGACCAGCAAGGGCTAGAGGCTAGAAACTATTTTTCCCTGGATCTTTGCCACCAGTGAAAAAATACATTTATCATGAAAGCCAAAACTGTAAATACAGGTGCGGTGCACAGCACAGTAACCAGTTGGGGAGCACACAGAGAAACAATTTGTCAATTTGTTTAGTTAAGATGGAAGCAAGGCAGAGATGCATAACCAGAAAGAGTGTGGGTGTCCCCATTAGTAAGAAGGACCTCAGAAAAGAGCCACTGAAGTCATTTATTTAGGGCCGTTCTTCCCCATCTTTGTTTACCTGTAGCCAATTATCTGGCTTCTTTCTCCACGTCTGACCTGCCCTAAGCCTCCTCTGAGCATGCAAGTGCAAGTTTTTGCCAAGATGGATTTCAATGCAAAGGCATCTGGAAGAAGCAAGACTCATTATGGCCTGGCATCCCCGACTTTTGACCCCCAAGGAGGCTTTCTGCACGTGGGTAGTGTCTCCCTTGCCCCAAGGAGGGGAAATATGTGACCTCTTAATCCTTTACTCAAACACAGTTCAGCCCCTCTTTGTTCCTGACATGACTTAAGGCGTCCACAAGAGCCAAAGCCTGGCTAGTGCCCCGTTTCAGTTGTTACTTCCATTGATGAGAGCAAACAGGAGGTTGATTTGTAAGTGCTTAACCTGGAGCCTCGGCTTCCTTGGTGGCTTGGCAGTAAAGAATACCCCTGCAATGCAGGAGACTCGGGTTCAATCCCTGAGTCAGGAAGACCCCCTGGAGGAGAACATGGCATCCCACCCCAGTATTCTAGCCTGGAGAATCCCAGGGACAGAGGAGCCTGGCAGGATATAGTCCAGAGGGGCACAAGCACTCGGACACGACTAAAGTGACTTAACATGCCCATCTATCTCCCGTCTCAGGAAATGGAAACAGGAGGCTAGTGTAAGTGTCCGACCTGAAGTCTATCTTTTTCTCACCCCAAGAAGTGTAAACAAAAGGCCGGTTGTAAATGCCTAGCCTGGAGCCCATCTATCTCCTGCCTCAGTTGCAGCTCCAGCTGAGCAATAAGCAGCCAGCTGAGCTGTGCTCTGCAGATCAGACCTGCAAGAAGATGCTCAGTTCAAGTACTGTTTCTGCCCCAACTCTCTCTGCAACCTCTCATGACTTATGGCATCTCGCTGGTCCTGAGACCCCTTCTCCAGAACAGAGGGTGGAGCTGATGTTCCCTTCAGCCCTTTGAGACTCCAGAGGCAGAACCTCTCAGAGTTCAAGCCAGAGGCAAGCCATCTGCAGAGAGCCACGCAGTCATCTGGAGGCCGGGACCTGGGCAGTATGACCTCTTCTGTGCTGTCTTGGCTAGAGAGACAGCAAGGATGTCACTGGGGTCCCACCACCTTGAGGGATGGGGTGAGAAGCAGCCCTGTGCCGGCCTTCTCCCAAGCTATTCACTCATGCTGGGAAGTTCTTGAAACATGAACCTATGTTATTTTTCCTCTTATTTATTTTGCTCTCTTGGCTCTTGCCTTGATGCAGGTGGCCCAAGGGAAGGGCTGTCACAGAGGAAGGCAGAGAAAGAGGCAGTCTTTTCCTGGCTTCTGCAGCTCAAAAGCCTCCCCTTTCAGAGGCATGGAAAGACCTCCAGGCACTTGTTTGTGTAAGAGCCAGGCTTCCTGAGCCCCCACCACACCCCCAGACTAGAAAAGGATTCCCAGGGCAGCTGGGAAGCACAGAGTAAGTATAGACACACCTCGGAGATACATGTGAGTTCAGTTCCAGGCCACCACAATGAAGTGAGTCACATGAATTTTTTGGTTTCCCAGTGCATATAAAAGTTATCTGTACACTACACTGTAGCCTATTAAGTGTGCAACAGCACTATGTTAAAAAAAAATGTACAACTATCCACCTGAAAGTGAGGCAACAGTGTAAATCAACTATACTTCAGTTTAAAGAAAATAAACAAGCAAAAAATCTACATACCTTAATCAAGAAATACTTTATTGGTTAAAAATGCTACCCACCAGAGAGCCTTCAGCGAGTCATAAACTTTTTGCAATAGTGACACCAAAGATCACTGATCAGAGATCACCATAACAAATAATAATGAAAAAGTTTGAAACACTGCAAGAATTGCCAACATGTGACATAGAAACATGAAGTGAGCAAACGAGGTTGGAAAAATTGGTACCAAGAGATTTGCTCAACACAGGGCTGCCACAAAATCTTCAATTTCCAGAAAACACCATCTCGTGAAGCACGTCTGGACTACCATAGATGGGTGGTCTCTGCTGAAACAAGTGCAGGCAGTAGGAGGGTTTAAAACCAGTAAGACTCACTCAATGCCTATATGCTTTTTAATATCACCATGCACCAGCAATTCTTAACAATGTCAGTGATAAAATACTCCTACCTGGAATATTCTCCTAAGTCCAAGTTGAAAGCATCTGATATGGGTAACGTTGAGTTTTCATAGTATATATGTAAGCTCCAAATTAGCACACGTTTACTGCTTATCTTTCAAGACATTATATTCTACATGGAAATTATTTCTAAGAACTCTCAGTCTCCAGCAGGTTCATGTCAAGAATAAGTTTGTCATGAAGACAAGAACACAAAGCTACTAATAACAACCTTTGTAAACCCATGCAGGAAATTAGGAGGGCTACAGGACTAGCATGTGGGAAAAACGGATATTAAAAAGTTTATACAAGGACTTCCCTGGCGGTCCAGTGGTTAGCAATCCACCTGGCAATGCAGGGGACACAGGTTCAATCCCTGATCGGGGACGATCCCACAAGCTGCAGAGCAACCAAGCGCATGCGCCGCAACCACTGAGCCTCTGCTCTGGAACTTGTGCTGCACGGCAGAGGAGCCGCCGCAGGGAAAAGCCCGAGCAACACGGCCAGAGAGCAGCCCCACTCGCTGCCACCAGGGAAAGCCCTCTCACCGCATCGAGCACCCAGAGCAGCGAAAGATTAATAATTATTTTTTTTTAAGTTTATACAAAACCTTTCTTTTGTTTTCCAGTCACACCACGTGGCATGCAGGATTTTAGTTCCCCAACCAGGGACCCAAACTGTACGCCCTGTAGTGGAACCACAGGGTCGTAACCACCGCACCACCAGGGAAGTCCCTGGACAGACTTAAATGAAGTCTCCTAAGGTGGAGAAAGCAGATATGATAATGGCTTTCCAGCATATAAAGGATGGCCACACGAAAAAAGAGCTTCATTTATGTCATATTGCTCAAAAAGGCAGAACTAGAACTAACAGGTATATATTTGCACATAGTAAATAGAAAATTGATGGCTAAAGCTATTTAACAAAAGAACAGTCTAAGTAGAGATGATCTAGAGGAGCGGGATGGCGAGAGTTGCAAGAGGGAGAGGATATATGTATACAGATAGCTGATTCTCTTCGTTGTACAGCACAAACTAACACCACATTGTAAAGCAGCTATATCCCAATAAAGGAAATAAAGAAATAGAAACAAAAATTTTTAATAAATAGATAAAAACAATAGGCTAAGTACAAAGTAGAAAGCTTGCCATCTTGAAAGTTTTCATATAGAAGCCACTTAGATTGCTGTGAAAATTAAATTTGTTCACTTATAGAAAGCACTTCGTGCTGTCTGGAACACAGAAACAGCTCACTACATATTACCTATTATAACTATTTACTATTATTATTACCTGAAAGTTTAGTAAAACTTCTCTGTAAAACCATCTGAACCTTCTGGTTCTTAGTTACTGTGCTAGTCAGATTGTTAAGTTTACTTGGGTCCGTTTTACAGTTTGTTTTCTTCCATTTATCTATTGTTTTCAAATATTGTTCTGTTATAAACCTGTATGCTATATTTTGTTGTAATGAAGAATGTTATTTTATCAGTGGCTTACAAAAAAAAGAGTAAGTTTTTTCGAAGGTGCAGAATCCTTGGAGCTGACTTCGGATTCAGTTCTAGCCTCTAGCTCCTGTTTGCTACATAGCCCTGTGCTCAAACATCAAGTCCAAAGTGATCCACCAACATGTTGGGCTTGAAAAGAGCAAGGAAGAGAACTTGAGTTGCTTCATTTCTGTCATCTCAGACCTCTTGAAACTTCTCTTTGGGCTTAAAATTTTAAACAGTAAAAGAGTGTAAAGTATAATATTTTTGTTTCAGATGAACATTTTAGTTCATACATGAAATATTGGACTGAATTTTAATATCTTTAAAGTTGAAACGTATCCTTTTTCAATTGCTAGTTGTTTTAAAACTAAAAAACAAATCAAATAAATAAAATAATGCATCAGTGGTACAATTTAGCAGTTGACTAAATTTACCTTTAAATTTAGTCATTGCAGGTACGTAATTCAATTTTATAAAAATTCACTTCTGGGTAAATTTTAATTGAATAATTATTTACATAAGATGTTAATATAGCAGACTGTAACCAATGAACAGAGTTCATTAGGTAAATATACAAGCTATTGAATAAATTGCTGTGTTTTGTGTATGTGTATGTGTATGTTTTACTGAAGTGTAATTGATTTACAATGTTGCGTTAGTTTCAGGTGTACAGCAAAGTGATTCAGTTATACATACGTTTATATTTTTAGATTTTTTCCCTTGTGAAAGTGAAAGCTGCTCAGCCGTGTCCAACTCTTTGCGACCCCAGGGGCTATACAATCCATGGAATTCTCCAGGCCAGAATACTGGAGTGGGTAGCCTTTCCCTTCTCCAGGGGATCTTCCCAACCCAGGAATCAAACCCAGGTCTCCCGCATTGCAGGCGGACTTTACCAGCAGAGCCACAAGGACAGTTCGCTGTGTTATACTGTAAGTCCTTGTTGGTTATCTACTTTGTATCTATAATAGTGTGTATTGACCCCAGACTCCTAATATATCCCCACACCCTCTTTCCCTTTGGTAACCATAAGCTTGTTTTCTATGTTTGTGGATCTATTTCTGCTTTGTATATAAGTCCATTTGTATTATTTTCTTTTTAGATTTCACATCTTAGTAATATCATATGACATTTGCCCAGTTTACTTACTTCACTAGATTATTTACTAGTATGATAATCTCTAGGTCCTTCCTTGTTGCTTCAAGTGGCATAATTTTATTCTTTTCATGATTGAGAAGTATTTCATTGTAGATATGTACACATCTTCTTTATCCAGTCATCTGTCAATGGACATTTAGGTTGCATCCATGTCTTGGCTATCGCAAATAGGACTAAATAGGTGTGTTTTAACGTGTGAAAATGGTGTGCTCTGATATTTTTGCCAGCAGAGTGTGTGTATTTCAATAAAAGAAAATGATCTTGATGGATAATTAAATCAGTGACCACTGTCTGCCTTTCTTTTCTGACCTTTATTCTTCATTTCATTTCACAGTTGTACTGAGAATAAGTTTTGTTGTCTAGAGCAGGGAGGCATTAAAAAGGGATCCTCACTGGGTATCAAATCCAGCAGGGAAGCCATGGAGAGATCAAGCCTTAGTGAGGTGGCAGAGTCTCCAGATGGGTCTGAAGAATCTGAGAGCAGACAGCAGAAGCCCCCCAAAGAAGAAATGGGTGAATGATAACATCTTAGGTGGGATCACAGCAGAATCTCCCAGCCTCAGCACCACTTGGGAGCAGCAGCAGGATTCCTGGGCACCCAGGAGTGGCTCCAAGGTGGCAGAGAAAGCCAGTGAGCCTGAGGCCTGCACAGGCTGATGGACCAGCAGCAAGAGCTGAGCTGGTGACTGGTGCCAGCAACCAGCACTGATGTCTCCACTGCACAAAGTCCACCAGAGCCTTGGTTCAGAACAAGGCCCCTGAAAGTTAGTACAACTCTGGACGGGAGAGGCCCAGGAGGGCTGAGGCTAAATTCCCATCCCCTTAGCAGAGTGAAGGCTTGAGGCTGAAATCGCATTTGATTTTAGTTATCATAGAAACGTTATATACTATTATTAAATATATTGCTCAGTCATGTCCGACTGTCTGTGACTCCATGGACTGTAGCCATCAAACTCCTCTGTCCATGGGCTTTCCCTGAGACCCGGACGCCTGGCAGAACCAGCAGGTTCTTGGCTCTGGGGGAAGCTTCCTCTGAGGGTGGGAACTGCGAAGGTGATAGAAGGCCCCGTCTCGCAGGGTAGAAGCTGGTTCCCTTTGTCTTTTTCAGGCAAGAATACTGGAATGGGTCGCCATTTCCTCTTCCAGGGGATCTTCCCAGCTCAGGGATCGAACCCATATCTCCTGCCTTTCCTGCATTACAGGCTGCTTCTTTACCACTGAGCCATGAGGAAGCCCGTTATATGTGTTATGTATGTTTATATATGTATACGAGACAAAATACATTACGCAGTATATTACATGTATAAATATAAACTTAACTATTTTAGTTATAAAAATAGAGATAGATGATAGATAGAGTTCTCGTTCATGTTTGAGGATGCTGCATCACCCTGATAGAGTGATGTGGTACCCAGGAAGGACAACGCAGGCCATGGGACGGGCACACAGGCCAGGGGCTCACCCGGCTCCTCTGCCTGAGACATCGCTGGGTCTCAGACTAACAGCCTGAAGGAGCCCGTGGTGGTCTTCCCTCCTGCTCCCTGTTCGCGTGGGACCACCACAGTTCCACAGAGCCCCTCGGCCGGCCAGCAACAGAGCTGGGCCCTGACCCAAGTCTGCTGACCCCAAGGGCTCACATCCCTGTGATGGCCACAGGCAGAGTCGTACCACCCACCCGAGGCACCAGGCAGAGGGGCCTTGGCGGTGACCTGCCAAGTCCACGGGGCAGGAAGCTCAGGGCAGGGGAGACGGGAGAGGACCGTCGCGGAGGGCTGAACCTGGTGACTCACGGCAGAACAAAGAGGCTGCAGGATTCAGCCGGCAAGTGAAAGCTCCCTGGGAAAGGTCAGGAAGTGAATTGTCACGCGCTGTCAACCCAAATCTGCTGCCCAAATCCCCAGAGCCGCCAGTAAGACGAAGGGAACCAGTTTCCACCCTGCAAGACGGGGCCTTCTATCACCTTCGCAGTTCCCACCCTCAGAGGAAGCTTCCCCCAGAGCCAAGAACCTGCTGGTTCTGCCAGGCGTCTGGGTCTCAGGGAAAGCCCAACCCCGGCTCCCAGCCCGTCCCCACCCTCCCACCTCGCCCCCAAGTTTCAGCTCCAGCAGCAGAGAGGGCTCAGATCCTCAGCGGGTTGAAGCCTGCCGCACCCCCATCCCTCCCCGAAACTCCAGAAAGAGCAAAAGCCAGGTCGCTTTGTACCTGAGTCCAACGCACAGCAGGGAGTGGGTGAAGCGTGTCCACAGGATGCCACTAGGGAGCCCATGTGAGCGTCTTGGCTGGCCACTCCCCATACTCTGAGGGCTAAGGGACGTCTTGCCCTGGGAAGGTGAGATCCCCGTGGAATTCAGAACCGCGGACACCCACCCCAACACCCTCCCGCTCCCGCCTCCCAACCCCACCATCAACCCCTTCACGGAGAATGTTAACACCAGTGAGGAGGGCGGCGCACCCTGACACAGGAGCTGTGTCATTACTGTGCGGCTGGGAATGGCAGAAATGCTGGAAACAACGTTTAGGTCTGTCAAAAAGGTGCTGGCAATGGAAATTATATTACATCCTGCAAACACATAGTCTACAGCATGAGAAAAGTCAAAATCTGTAAGTGCCAAGGTTTGGAAAGTTATCCCAGATGTAACATTAAGTGGAAAAGGCAAGCTCCAGAGCTGTGTAAGTAGAATGATACTCTTATGGACTGGTTTTTCTATATTTGACACTCATTCCCCCCCGGTGGCTCAGGCAGTAAAGAATCTGCCTGCAGTGTAGGAGACATGGGTTCAATCTTAGGGTCAGGGAGATCCCGTGGAGAAGGGAATGGCAACCCACTCCAGTATTCTTGCCTGGAGAATCACACGGACAGAGGAGCCTGGCGGGCCCCAGTCCATGGGGTCTCGAGGAGTCGAACACAACTGAGTGACTAACACCTTTCACTTTCCCCTCCCATTCATTCTCTGACCTTTCTATGATCTGCTCTGTGTCTCTGGATGCTGATCTCTAAGGACCACAAAACCCAGGCTTCCTTGCTGCTGAATATCAGTTGGGTAGGCCAAGGGAAGGCTCTGGCTATAAATCAGAGTGGATGGGAAGAGGCAGAAGCTGAGGTATTCCCTCTGGTCCCTCCTTGCCTGCTCTGATGCTGGCTGTGTTCTGCTATGGCCACTCCTACAGATATTGTGAAATCCTACTGGTTTTGATGTTTCTACCCCATATCATATCAGACACATTACAATATATATTCTTCTCCAAATATAATTTTGCCTATCAAGTTTCAAAAGGAGCTTGTATAAATTTAATAATTCTGCTCCTAAGACTAGATTATGCGTTTGGTTCGTACAACTTAAAGTTTATTGCATCTGGTGGTTGGTAGTTTAGTCACTAAGTCGTGTCCGACTCTTGAGACCCCATGGACTGTAGCCCACCAGGCTCTTCTGTTCATGGGGTTTCCCAGGCAAGAATACTGAAGTGGGTAGTCATTTCCTTCTCCAGAGGATCTTCCTGATCCAGGGTTTGAACTTGGGTCTCCTGCACTGCAGGCGGATTCTTTACTGACTGAGACACCAGGGGAGCCCTACGTATAACTATATCATGGTTGAACTGAGTCCCATCAATCTAGTGGAAATATTGTTACCTAGATAAATATCCATTGATTACAATTTAAAATTTTTCTTTTTATACTTGGAAGCCAAGACATACATAACAATTTTTTAGGCCCTCTGAAAGCTCACAGGCCATAGGCATCAGGGCCAGTGGACAGTTTTGTCTATTCTGGCTGGACTGTCCAGACTCCACCTGCGAGAGCTGGGTCAGTGTAGGAGTCATTCCCAGGAGCCACTGAGACAGAATAGAATGGACCAGAACCACAAGCAAAATTCTGCTCTCTCGGGGACTATTTCCTGAATGAGCCCAGAGTCAGAAACCCGGAGTGGAGGGAGGAGGCTGAAGTCAATAGCTTGCCCCATGAGCTGACCCCACAAGCTTGTAGCCTGACCAGCCCTGTTCTAGCAGCCAGGCCGGATGGATAGGATCAGAATGGCCCTCCCACAGCCTCCAACCTATTTTCTGGGCCAGGCTGGGACTTGCCATAGGCCAGATGCCAGCCCAGGCTGCACCCCAGCTTCCGATTCAGAGAATACAGCAAGCATCAAGCCCAGGAGGGAACAGTTGGTCTCAGTCAATGCCTTCGTTGGGCTGCTGCTGGGCTGAGCCCTCCCCCCCAGACCTTTAAGTGGGCACCTGGGCGGACTCCCCAAGGGGCACTGATCAGAGCTCACCAAGCTGGCAGCCACGTGTGCACACGCACAGTCCACATGCAGAGCGGAGGGATTGGCAGACCTTAAAATCCAGATCCTCAAGCAAGCTTTCCAGACAGCCTGGGTCCCTCACACCCTCTGGCCCCGGTGTAAGCTGGAGCCAGGCACAAGGTGCCCTCGGCCTCCGAGATGGAGCCCAGGGAAGAGTGGACCCAGGGCAGGCTCTTTGGCCACTGCCCTAGCTGCGGCCAGGCCTCATCTCTGTAGGTCCAGAGCCAAGCCCAGCCCACACGGGCTAAGGTTTTGGTTGGGGGGACCCAGCAGGAACTGTGCCAACACACCACCACACCCATGCTGCTAATAACCAAGAGCCTTGTCTTCCTGCAGGCACTTGTCTTCTTGGCACAGCGACTGCCCATATTGGGCCAGAAATGGTGGTTCCTGGCTGTCACCATGTGCTAGGGCGGGCTGCAGGCTCTGGTCTGGAATTCACTGTGTTGTGTGTGTGTGTGTTATTCACTCAGTCATGTCTGACTCTTTGCGACCCCACAGACTGTAGCCTGCCAGGCTCCTCAGTCCATGGGATTCTCCAGGGCAAGATTACTGGAGTGAGCTGCCATTTCCTTTTCCAGAGGATCTTCCCGACCCAGGGCTCACTACCATCTGAGCCACCAGGGAAGCCCAAAGTCGCTCAGTCGTGTCTGACTCTTTGCGACCCCATGGACTGTCCATGGAATTCTCTAAGCCAGAATACTGGCGTGGGTAACCTTTCCCTTCTCCAGGGGATCTTCCCGACTCAGGAATCGAACCTGGGTCTTCTGCATGGGCAGGCAGATTTTTTTACTGTCTGAGCCACCAGGAAAGCCCAAAGTGAAAGTGCTAGTTGCTTATTCATGTCCTACTCTTTACAACCCAAAGGACTCCAGCCTGCCAGGCTTCTCTGTCCATGGAGTTTTCCAGGCAAGAATACTGGAGTGGGTAGCCATTCCCTTCTCCAGGGGATCTTCCCAACTCAAGAATAGAACCTAAATCTCCCGCACTGCAAGCAGATTCTTTACCATCTGAGCTACTAAGCTTCTTTACATGGCTCACCTATAGGGGGAGCTCAGAACTTCTCTTTATTCACATAGCCTTGCCTATCAACCCCTGCCCTGGGGTCAGGTCAGGAAGGTGGGCAGCACGCTTTACCCAGGGTCTTCTGCGTCCCCCAGAGTCATGTGTGTAGACTTGAACAAGGAAACTCAAGCTGATGGACTTCTTCTTGTGCCTTCAGCATGGAGACCGGCCAGTACAGTACTTGCCAACATTCACAGAGCATTGTCTCCATGCTGCTGCTGCTAAGTGTCTCCATGCTAGGCAGCCCTTAATGTGAATCGTGCGTGCATGCGCAGTTGCTTCAGTCGTGTCTGACTCTTTTGAGACCCCAGGGACTATAGCCTGCCAGGCTTCTCTGTCCATGGGATTCTCCTGGCAAGAACACTGGAGTGGGTTGCCGTGCCCTTCTCCAGCGGCTCTTCCCACCCAGGAATCAAACCAGGGTCTCCTGCATTGCAGGCAGATTCTTTACCTGCAGTGCAAAAGGAACGTTCATCCTACAGACATGGAAATGGAGGCAGAGAGGAGCGAGATACGTTGCCCAAGATAAAAAAGTTGGTAAGCCATGTGTCTGGGAGTCAACTCAGACAGGCTCATTCCGGATCTTGTTCTCTCCCTTTTTATTATTATTCTTTTTAATTGTGGCAAAACACTTATAACACGAACTTTGCTATCTTAACCATTTGTAAGCGCAGAGTTCAGTAGAATTAGACACACTCACATTGTTGTGTATTCTTTACCCCATCCACTTCCAGTTCGACATCCCAAACTGAGACTCTGTCCCCATCAAACAAAATTAGCTCTCAGTCCCCCTCCCCTGAGCCCCTAGCACCCAGCGTTCCTCTTTCTATCTCTGTGTGTCTGACTCTTCTCCGTACCTTGGCTAAGTGGACTCACATAGTACGTATCTTTCTGTAACTGACTTATTTCACTTAGCGCCAATCCTCAAGGTTCAACCACGTCGTAGCAAGTGTCAGACCTAGGCTTCCCTTTTTAAAAAATTGTTTTGTATTAATAATATCTTTATGTAATTCCAGATTCAAAGGGCACCAAAGTGCTTATAAATGTAAGTCTCATTCTCTGGGTTCCCTCATCCACTTTGTGGAAATAGCCAGCACCGCCCAGTTGCACAGACGTCCTCTGCACATACAAGCAACGACCTGTGTGGATTGTTTTGCTCTTATTTTCTGTTTTTCACTCTGTTCTGCCTTGTTTGTGGTTTTTGTTTGCCTGTTTGATTTTCCACTTTGTAGCCTGCCTCAGAGATCATTTCATGATCAGTTCAGAAAACCTTTCTCTCCTGATCCTTCAACTGCACAGTAATTTACTCCACGAGTCACCGTGGTGGCTACTTCAGAACCTGTGCTTGTAACAGTATTAAGGCCCCTCTGAGCCTCTCTACCTCTCACAAACTGACAAGGACTCATTCATCAGTTCATGTCACACGGATTCTTATTTAGCAAACATTCTGTACGAGGTTAGAACAAGTAAAGAACCGCAAAGTTAAAGCCCTCGGCAGTGGGCACAAAACAGAGGGCTGTAGAGGCTGAGAGCAAGAGTGATTGCTGACAGGCCCCGCTGGCTCGAGAAGGCTTCCCACTGATCCCCTCCTGCATCTTATTCCTCCCGAGTCTCCTCTAGATCAGGAAATAGCCCCTGGGGACTCAGGGCCCCAGCCAGAAACCAGCCAGGCTCACCCAGAAGCATCCCTCTCCCACCCATTTTAATCTATCCAGCATCAAGCCTGGCCCTGTGTTTCTCACATCCTCACCCCACTGCCATCAGCTGGTCCAAACCCACCATCCCTTTCGCTGAGCTGCTCCATCACTCCATCCCTCCCTCTCAGGGCAGTAGTCAGCGACATCTCTGCAGAAAGGAAATCAGGGACTTCGCTGGTGATCCGGTGGCTAAGACTCCACACTCTCAATACAGGGGACCTGAGTTTGATCCCTGGTTAGGAAACTAGATCCCTCATGCTGCAACTAAGAGTTCACAAGCTGCAACTAAAGATCCTGAATGCTGCAACAAAGGCCTGGCTCAACCAAATAAATAAAAATTTTTTGAAAAAAGAAAAGGGAAATCAAACCCTGCTACTCCCTATGAACACCTTCCAGATTGTACACCCATGTTCATAGCAGCACTGGGATGACTAAAATGAGGCCACAACCCAAGAGTCCACTGATGGATGAACAGATAAGCAAAATGTGATCCAGACATAAAATGGAATCATATTCCCCTCCAAGAAGCAATAAAAATCTGCAATAAGCCACAATGGATGAACCTTGAGGATGTTCTCCTGCGTGAAATAAGCCAGTCACAGAAAGACAAATATTGCGTGATTCCACTTTTATGAGGTACTTAGGCTTGTCGCTCAACATTCAGAAAACGAAGATCATGGCATCTGGTCCCATCACTTCATGAGAAATAGATGGGGAAACAGTAGAAACAGTGTCAGACTTTATTTTTCTGGGCTCCAAAATCACTGCAGATGGTGACTGCAGCCATGAAATTAAAAGACGCTTACTCCTTGGAAGAAAAGTTATGACCAACCTAGATAGTATATTCAAAAGCAGAGACATTACTGACTAAGGTCTGTCTAATCAAGGCTATGGTTTTTCCAGTGGTCATGTATGGATGTGAGAGTTGGACTGTGAAGAAGGCTGAGCACTGAAGAATTGATGCGTTTGAACTGTGGTGTTGGAGAAGACTCTTGAGGGTCCCTTGGACTGCAAGGAGATCCAACCAGTCCATTGTGAAGGAGATCAACCCTGGGATTTCTTTGGAAGGAATGATGCTAAAGCTGAAGCTCCAGTACTTTGGCCACCTCATGCGAAGAATTGACTCATTGGAAAAGACTCTGATGCTGGGAGAGATTGGGGGCAGGAGGATAAGGGGACGACCCAGGATGAGATGGCTGGATGGCATCACGGACTCGATGGACGTGAGTCTGAGTGAACTCCGGGAGCTGGTGATGGACAGGGAGGCCTGGCGTGCTGCGGTTCATGGGGTTGCAGAGTCGAGCACGACTGAGCGACTGAACTAGGCTTGTCGAAATCATAGAGACAGACAGTAGAACGGTGGTCGCCAGGGGCTGGGAGAGGTGAGGTGGGCAGTTGTTGTTTAGCAGGTGCAGAGTTTCGGCTTCACAAGATACAAGGAGGCGTGGGGGTGGACACTGGCGAAGGCTCATCGATGTGAAGGCATTTAATACCAGTGACAAGAACATTACAGATGCCTCGGACACTGCCCGGATGCTCTCCCCCTGCAGGTCTCACCTGCTCAGAGAGGACCGCCCCAGCCCCCTACAAAGCGGCCTCCCTCTCCTTTTCCACCGTGGTGCCCACTTCATTCTGCCCCGTGCTTAGCACATCTGTGAGTGTCTCATTTGTTTCACCGTCTGCTTGCTGTCTGTCCTCCCACCAGAGTGAAGCTCCACGACGGCCCCCGCCGACCTGCGCCCGCTCAGTTTATGCTTGCTTCCCTACCGTGGATTAATACTGTCCTGACAGCAGATACTGAGGTGGAGTTTGGGGAACAAGATTATTACTAGGGACCAATAACTGTGAAGGGAAGAAAGCTGGGCTGGGCTGCAGGCGAAGCTGGCCTGCAGGCCCTGCAGGCCCTGCAGGCCTGGCAAAGGCTGGGCCAGCCAGGCGGGTGCTCTGGAGTAAGGAGCTGTCCAACACGGCACCAACGTGCCCTCGTTGTTTGCACCCCAGGGAGGGTGTGACCTTGGGCTCAGCAGCTCCCTGCAGCTGGGGCAGACCCCCAGGGACTGGCCACTGGCTGCTCTCGACCTCACTCCTCGCAGCTTGGTGGCAAGTTCATCTTGAAGGGGCTCCTGGCAGGGCTGCTGCATGTCTATGCCAACTCCCAACTCCTAGCACAGTGGCTGGAATACAGCAGATGCTCGGGAACGAATGAATGAACATTTGATCGAATTCTTGAAATACAGATAGGATTTGGAGAAGACAAGGCAGAAGTGTGTTCCAGGCAAGAAGCATAGCTTGTACAAAGGTAAAAAGGCATGGAGAAAGATAAAGAGTGTTCCCAAATCAGCACATACTAAGAGTGAAATTTCCATGCAGCAGTGTTGTATGAAAGGAGAGAAGGTTAGCACTCCCCTTGACAAGGATAGAAGAGTCTCTCCAGCCTGACCACACGAATACGGTTAAGGCATGGCCGCCAACTTCGTGGCATCTAACCACTTTTTTCAAAGTGGGGCTCTGTAATAACCTAGAGGGGTGGGAATGGGTGAGAGGTAGAAGGGAGATTCAAGAGGGAGGGGACATATGTACACCTATGGTTAATTCATGTTGATGTATGACAGAAATCAAACCAATACTGTAAAGTATTGATCAATCAATTAAAAATAAATTTAAAACAGAAACTCAAGTGAAAATTAAATGAAGTTTAGGATAGTGATGTGGAGATTTTATAAATTATGTAAAATTAAATTTTCTAGTAGTTTGATAAGTCAACTGAAAAGTCCACAATTCTGTTATCAAATTTATTTCTGGAAAAAAAAAAAAAAAGATTCCACACAGAAGAGCAGAGGAATGAGATTCAAATGGTAAGCAAGGGCCAGTGGACAAGGGCCTCATAAGTTGCACTTGAATTTTATCGCATCCGCCCAAGGCAGCTTTAAAAGGGTTTCAAGAAAGAGGAGGATATGATAAGCAGGCTTAAGAAAGATCATTCTAGTGGCCTTTCCCAGGATGGCCGAGGAGGAAGAGCTAGGAGGCAGAGGCCATTTAGGAGGTAACTCTGGGTCGGGGAGGCCTGTGCTCTAAGGCACAGGCTTTGGAGAAGAAAGGAGGCCGCCACTGACATGGTGTCAGAAGGGGCCAGGGTCACAGCCTGGAGCCACCAACATGGAAGCTCGGTCAGTAAAGAATCAACATCCAAAGAATAAGGATGGCCAGGGAGGAAAACAGGAAAGCAGAGAGTCGTGGGAGCGTAGGAGAGAGAACAATTCAAGAAGGAAATGGTGAGAGGTCAAGGCCATGAAGAGGTCAAGTGCTATGAGGCCTGCAATGCCCATGGGTTTGTCATCAGGAAGGCAGAACTCCAGACCCGGCTGGCAAGATACAAGGTTGTGCGTCCTCCAACCCGACCTGGGCATTAGGTTTCTGGAGAACTTAATCTGTCAACATGCTTCGGTCCAGGGTCTCGCCCAAGTCTGACCACAAGACGCTCTGGACCGCCTGACTCTGGAAGCTTGAAGTCCAGCCACTTCCTTGGAGCAGAGCCCGCTGGAGTATCAGGAAACCCAAGGCTTAGTCCTGTCACTGCCACTGGTATGGGGCTTTGGGCCTCAGTTTCTCCTGGGGTGATAGGATCAGGCAGGTTCTGCTGTCTGTCCATCTGCACTGCCCAGAGCTCAGGTCCGAAGGGAGTAGCAAAGGTGGCCAGCTCTCCAAACCCTCTGACTCAGGCACTCTCACTGCCTCCACATTGGACTCTGGGTTCCCCTCGCCCAGGTGGCCCATTGTGTGAGCTCTGTTTCACTGGGGACAGAAACTGGGTTGAGAAATGAGAATGTTTACTTTTTCCACCGAGCGAATGCCCAAGTAAACAATGTGATCCCATAAATGGATCCCATGCCCTGCCCTCCCCTCCTCACTGCAGGAGAGTATAAGAAGGTATCCCAGTGGGCACATCACCCATGAGACCACCAGATCGAGACAGGGCCAGAGCCTCCCCCACCAGCCTCCTGCCCACCATGAAGCTCACCATTGCCATCGTCCTGGTCACCCTGACTCTCTTCTGCAGACCTGGTAAGTATCCCACCCCAAGCCAGACTCAGCAACTCTCCCAGCGCTGCCCAGGAGAGGGGGCAGCTGTCCACATCCTCTGTGTGGCTGCTGGGAGAGCCTGGGAATACTGACTTCCAGCCAGGAAGCTGGGTCTGGCATCTTAGGAATTTAGGCAGAGCCCTGAGGGTGTGATGAAACTTGTAAAGGACCCCATCTTCCATACCCAACAACCTCAGAAGTGCAGAGATGGAGAAGATCTCACCTAGATGCAGTGATGAGCAGAACAGGAGTAACTAACAAGCGCCCCAAAGCCCAGGCCTGGACAGACCCCGAGATGCCAAGAGACCTCCAGGTTTGGGGTCAACACATCACCCTGGCAGCCAAAGGGGCTGGAAGGAGACTCATGGCTTCCAAAGAAACCCAACCCCAGGCAAGGTCTCCCATTCTGGGCAGAGAGGAATATTCTAGATAGGGTTCTTCCCTTTGGGAAACTGCCAACTCAGCATGGAGATTTCTAAACATTTTTTTGTCCTCTGCAAAAAGGATTAGGAGTCTCTGAAGAGTTGCAGCTGTTATGAAGAGGAGAGTGATGGGGCAGGAGATGTGGATCCCATCTTCCTCGAAGTCCCTGATCTTTTGGGAACTGGGTTACTTAGCTGCTTTTTACTCCCTATCAGTCTCTTCTACTCCTTCTACAACAACAAAAAAATGTAAACAAATTCCAACTCCCTCACTTTCAAAGTTCCCTAAGAAAAACAGAGAGAAGTTTTATGACCTTGGGGAGTGTCGGGGGAGTTAGAAAACAGAGAGCAAGAGGCGGCAGGAGCAACCATGGTGCAGAGATGCCTGTTTTAAAGGGGAAGTAACATCATTTGGACTGAAATGTATGTTAATTAGAAGATCTTAGCGCCAGGTACAACCCAGCAAGACAGGGTGAAATATGTAGGCGGTGGGTCTGGGATGTGTTTGTATGTCTGTGTGTGTGCACATATAATAATACCAATAATAAGCTCTAAGGTTTATCTGTGCCCATCCCTGTGCTGAATCCCATTCACATATTATCTCTTTTCATTCTTACAACAACTCTATGAAGTGGGGACATTATCCCCCATTTTTCAGATGAGAAAACTGAGCTACAGAAAGATAAAGTAACTTGCCTGATGACACAATAAGTTGCAAAGCAGGGATTTAAGTTCTGGAGAGGGTCTGACTTGGAGTGACCCATTTGGGTGGAACCCCGGAGTTCAGGAAAGGGAGTTTGCACCCAAGGTGGTGAAGTCAAGGACAGGGATTTAAGACTCAATGTGAAGACAGGGCAAACAGGGAGTGGGGCATGGTGATTCTTCTCATGATCCCAGGAGTGTTGTTGTTTAGACGCGTAAGTTGTATCTGACTCTTTGCAACCCCATAGACTGTAGCCCCCAGGCTCCTCTGTCCAGGGGATTTCCCAAGCAGGAATACTAGAGTGGGTTGCCATTTCCTTCTCCAGGGGATCTTCCAGACCCAAGGATCGAACCTGCAATTTCCTGCATTACAGGCAGATTCTTTACCACTAAGCCACCTGGGAAGCCCCATGATCCTGGGGGCAGGGACCTGAAAAGAGAGCCTGAGGGGGGCGCCCTCAGATGAAGGGAACACGGGAGGGGGCTGGGGATAGGGGCAGAGGTGTGTCTGCGGGTGGATGAGCCCACAGGCCTGGCGCCCACGGCGGATGTCCCTTCCGAGCCAGGCTCGGGGGCTCGCGCTTGGCGGGTACGAGTGCCTCTTCCTGCCAGAGCCTAACTTTGTCACGTGGACTCCAACCATCACTAACCATCAGTAAGAGGATGTTTCCAGTGGGAGCCAAAACCCTTTGCGGCCTCTCCCCAGCCCCCACACACCACACCAAAAAAAAAAAAAAAAGTCAGATCAGCAGCTTCTATTCTCAGAGCTCCTCCTGGAAAGAGCTGGTAGCACCTTGTCCGTTGCAAACCAGGAAGCACAAGGAAGGCGCAGGCAAGCTACAACAAGCTGGCCACAACCCAGAAAGCATCCACTTGGCGCCAAAGAGCCAACTGCTTGGAGCATCACCCTCCAGGGCCGGGGTGAGAGGGTCCCTAGCTC
This sequence comes from Oryx dammah, assembly GCF_014754425.2. NCBI lineage: Eukaryota > Metazoa > Chordata > Mammalia > Artiodactyla > Bovidae > Oryx > Oryx dammah. The sequence goes on from NW_024070199.1 coordinate 39,320,279, forward strand.
TTGTGGACAGGCTCAGCTGTGTGTACCTGGGCCAGGCCCCAGCAGGGAGCTGGCCAGTCTCGACACGGGCCTGGATACAGGGGATCTCTCCTCTCTGTTCTCCAGCATCCACAGAGGTGTGCCCCAGCCTTCTGTATGCCTTGGGAAACCTCCTCATAGGCACGCCTTCCAGCTACGAGGCTGCCCTGGAACCTTTCAGCCCTGACGAAGACATGAAAGAAGCAACAAGACAGCTGAAGGCGCTGATAGACACCCTCTCCAGAAGGCCAAGGACAGCGTGTTACAGCTAATGGTACACGCTCCCTCCACACCCGCTGCCCGCGTCCCTGGGCTGCAGTGTCACCCACTTCGGGGTGTGCGTGCGTGCTCAGTCGATCAGTCGTGTCCAGCTCTGCAACTCCGTGGACTGTAGCCCGCCAGGTTCCTCTGCCCATGCAATTTTCCAAGCAAGAATACTGGTGCTGTGCTGTGCTTAGTCGCTCAGTCACGTCCACCTCTTTGTGACCCCATGGGCTATAACCCACCAGGCTCTTCTGTCCATGGGGATTCTCCAGGCAAGAATACTGGAGTGGGTTGCCATGCCCTTCTCCAGGGGATCTTCCCAACCCAGGAATTGAACCCAGGTCTCCCGCATTGAAGGCAGATTCTTTACCATCTGAGCCACCAGGGAAGTCCAAGAATACTGGAGTGGGTAGCCTATCCCTTCTCCAGGGGATCTTCCAAACCCAGGGATCAAACCCACATCTTTTCCGTCTCCTGCATTGGCAGGCAGATTCTTTACCATTACGTCACCTGAGAAGTCCCTACTCTGGGGACACTTTTCTAATCCAGAGAGGAGAGTCAGTGCAAATGTCCTTGGGGAAGCAGGCACAGTCATCTTATCTTTTTTAAAGAAGCTCCTGAGGTACCGTCCTGGCAGCCCAGTGGTTAAGACTCCCAGCTTCCACTGCAAGGGGCATGGGTTCAATCCCTAGTCAGGGTGGCAAAAAAAAAAAAAATTTTTTTAATTAAAAAAATTAAAACTAGAGAAGCTTCTGAGAAATAATCCAAGCTTAGCTCCTCCCACAAATACTGAAGCTCTTAGGTGACATTAAAGTTTCTGGGTCTGGCTTTGACATTTTCATTCACTACTGTATTGGGGATTTTGTTTGTTTGTTTTAGGGGAAAATAGTACAAAGCCCAGAGTGTGCTTAGGATTTAGAAGCTGAAGAGCTCCACCTGCTGAGGTCACTGCCACTCCCCGGATGCTCCTTTCACTCCTTCCCCACCAGCCCCGCCTGACTCCTGCAATAAACACAAGCAAGCATCTCATCTGTGTCCCCGCCTTTTTTATTCACCTGCTAGAATGAAAGGTGTGCCGCTGCTGGGGTAAGATTAGAGCAAAAAGAAAGGCAGTGGCCGTGGAAACACATCCCCAAGGGTCCAGTCCACAGATGGCCAGACCAGCTTCTAGCACATACTCCCTTCCACGGGCAGAGAGCCAGCCTGGAAACATTCCCAGGGCCTTGCTCAAACCTGACCTACAGGGAACGGTGGGGGCGGTGGGGGTGTCGGCAAGGGGAACGTTAGACATGGTGGCAGCTGACCTCAGGCTGACCTTCCAACCCCCATCCATTTAGTAATGAAATTCAGCGTTCTGTTTCTTCCAAGCCCTTTGGGATCCCACTCTTGGCTTGAAAAAGAAATATTTAAGGTGATTATGCTACCCAGACATAACCACAAACAAAGATGGAGTTTTCCAGAGAGTTCCATCTCCCAAAGATAAATGGGGGATCTCTGAAGCATTTTGACAGAGCAGTGCGGTGCTCCGAGGGGCTGGCTGGCCCTGTGACAGTCTGCAAATCACATCCAGCGCAGACGGTCTCTTCCCACCTATGGAAGGATCCGATTCCTGTAAGAAACTTAGAAAACAAAGGCTAGAGGGAGGAGCAGGTTCAATCCCTTGATTAGGGATCCAGGGTCCTTGAGGGGGACTTTGAGGACAGACAGAGTCTGGGGGGCGTCCCCAGAGACGGTCGGTTAAGTGTTTTGCTTACTTCACATTTGCCGCATGAAATTATTCTCAAACTATTTTTTTCAAGCAAAACCCCTCCTCTTGTGCATTTTCTACATCCTTTATCAGCCATCCTGATGAGGACATCCTATTTCCAGGCTGAAACTGCAGGGGCTTATGGGTCAAGCCGTCCATGCACGTCACTCTCTGTCCCCAAGAGGCTAGTGGAGAGTGGGGGGGGGTCAGGCTGGTCAGCACCTGGTGACTGCTGCCCACTGGCGATGGTGCTCTTATTTGACCCCAAAGCCCTTCTCTGACTTGCCCTTGCCCCCACTCCCCGCCATCCCTTGAGTCACATCCAGCCAACTTTCACTCAAAAAGCGAATCGGCCACCCCCTTCCTTCTTGCATGAAATCAATCCCCAGGTATTTACTGGCACTTGCCATGTGTTCATGGAGGCATTCGGGGCTCTGAGGAAGCCAGGAGCAGATTTCACAACCCAGCAAATATGCATGAAGCGATTTCTCAGTGCACAACCGCACTGAGGCCCAAGTAGAGCAGAGTGAAGACAACGGCGGCCTCTGGTCTCAGGGAGCTAGTGACCTGACGGGGAAGATCGCCAGCCCCCAAAATCAACAAAGAAGCAGACAGACAGATAGGTAATCCCGTGCTAAAAGCATAAAAGAAATAAAGGGAGGAGGCTCCCCTGGTGGCTCAGTGGTAAAGAATCTGCCTGTCAATGCAGGAGACACGGGTTCAACCTCTGATCCCGAAAGATCCCACATGCTGCAAGGTAACTAAGCCCATGCACCCCAACTACTGAACACGTGCTCTAGAGCCCAGGAGCCACAACCACTGAGCCCACGTGCCCTAGAGCTTGCACTCTCTAACAAGAGGAGCCACCGCAACGAGAAATCCAAGCTCCACAACTAGAGGCAAACTCTCGCAGCAATGAAGATCTAGCACAGACAAAAATAAATACATAGGTAAAATTCGTTTGGAAAAAAGAAAAAAAGGGAGTGATGTAAGCAAGAGGAACATGGACATGGTATTTCCTGGTGGTTCCAGTGGTTAAGAATCTGCCTTGCAAAGCAGGGGATGCAGGGTCCATCCCTGGTCAGGGAACTAAGATCTCAAAGGCTGCAGAGCAACTAAGATCTGATGCAGCCAAATAAATATTTTTTTAAAAAAAGAGTAGCATGGACAGGCCAGCCCAGGAATCCCCCTGGCTCAAGGTCTGAGCAGAGACAGGAGGGACTGGAGGAGATGGCGGAGGCAGCCGGAGGCAGCCAGATGCAGAGGGGAAACGGGAGGACGATCAGGCAGGGGTACGGAGGGGACCATGGGAAGACTGCCCAGGCTCCTTCCCGTACCCTTGCCCTCCCTGAGGCACCCTGGAGCCCTGCCCGTGGGCCCCAGGAGAAAATGGAGAACCTTCTGAAGAACCTGAGCTCTAGGTATCTCTCACCTGCCAGCAAACAGCCCAGACCTCCTCCCCTTATGTCCTACCATCCACCCAACCTCTCAGTCTCCTCTTGTCCAAGAGAAATCTGATTCCCCCCTCCCTCCTCTCTCTTTCCAGCCTCTGTAAATTCCATCTTTAGCCTCCCAGCTGCTCTGGCCTGAAGCCAAGGGGCAGCCTCGACCCGTCCCTCTCCAGCACTGTCATGCCCAGCCAAGCAAGTCACCCGCAAACACCTCTGAGGACAGCCTGCCTGCCCACAGAGCCACCCTGGGTCCCCTCACCTGCACAACCTGGGGGAGGAGGGCTCCTAACTGCCTCCCAGCTCACACTCAAGCGCCCTGCAGTCTGCTCTCTACAGTAAGGCCAGAGCCAGTTATCAAATGAAAACCCCCTTTCACGGCCTCTCCCCAACTCCAATCAAGTCGAGCTCTTCGAAGCTTCCCCACACTCTTCTCATCAACAGCAAATCCAGAATGCACCCATCACTGGTTCTCATCTCCCATCCTTCCCACTACTCACTCCCTCTCTGCAGTCCACCCTGCTGGCCTGCAGTTCTTTTTGTTTTTTAAGAACCAAGCACCAAGCCTGTTCCTACCTCAGGGCCTTTGCACAGGCCACACAGCATTAACTGCTGGAAACTTGACAGTTGCTGTAAAAATTCACCCTAAGGACTCCCCTGGTGGTTCAGTGGCTAAAACTCTGAGTTCCCAATGCAGGTGGCCTGGGTTCCATCCTTGATTAGGGAACTATCTAGACCCCCACATGCCACAGCTAAAAGTTTGCATGCCACAGATAAAAGATTCCACACGCCATAGCAAGGACCAAAGATCCCACGTGCCACCACTAAGACCTGGCACAGCCAAGTAAATATATTTATTAAAATAAATAAATATTTATTTATTAAAAAAAAAAAAAAAGATTTGGTGCATCCAATGTGGGGGACGCCGGTTCCATCCCTGGTCGGGAAACTAAGATCCCACATGCCCTCTGGTGCCCCCCCTCAAAAGAAGAAAAAAAAAAAAATCTGCCTAGAGCAAAATAGGCTAAGACTAGAACTCATCCGAAACGTGGGTCCCATGTGGATGTAAACACCCTCCAAACACCCCCTTGTCCCCAGGGCAATCAATCCCTGACCCGGCCACACCATCCCCAGATATTGAATGAAAGGGGAGGACGCGCACAGGGAAAGCGGGAATGGAGAGGGCATCCGCAGAGGTCACAGAACGAGAGGGTTGCAGGGAGAAACCTCTTCGGTCCGGGTTTTTCCCAGAAGCTACGTGGTCCCTCGGGGACGCGCCTTCCGCGCCCTCAGCAGCTGGCGCCACCATGGCCACTAGGGGGCAGTGTCGACCAAGATGTCCAGGTCGGGGCTTCTGAGCCCTGCAGCTCCACGCAGCCTGGCTCAATCCGCGGGACACATGATGAAACGCAGTTCCTTTCTAGGTTTGGTGTTTGGGGGTTTTTTTGTGTGTATCATCTGTGATTGCTTTAACTTGATTTTTCAGGGTTTGTTTGTTTGTTTTTCTTAATAAGAATTCTGAGGAAAAACAGGGGCAGTCATACAAAGTTGCCCTGCCAGGCATGTGTCAGCTCTTTTGGAATTAGTAATAATCCCCTTCCCGAACAATTGCGAGGGCCAGTCCAGCAGAATCTAGAACGTGAGATGGTCCGGAAGGTACAGAGGAGCCTCGGGCGCTAGTGGAGCGGGTCCTCTGACCTCCGTCCACCTTTTTTAACATCTCAAGTAACCTAATAATTAATTTTATTGATTGCTTACTCCCTGGCAAGCATTTCTGCAATTACTTATTTCTTCCTCACACAATCCAGATTGAAAGCCAGACCCCCAACCCCTGCCCTACAGTAGAGAGTAGGATCCCAAAGGCAGGAATTTCCTGAGCTATTAACTGAAATGATGCTGATGAAAAATGTCCACCTACCCCCCCCCCAAAATATGCACCTACATGCCCGCTTATGCAGACACACACACACACAACCAGACTATAGCCACCCCACCCCTCCCTATCTGCCACAAAGGAGGGCCTGTGATTGTAAAAATTCCAGAGAGGGTCAGGGGAACTGACAATTCCAGAAGAGATTCTTGGTAGAGGGTGGGGCCTCGTTGGGGGTGGGGAGCCTCCTGCCTCCCCTCTCCCCCACTGCTGAGTCCCCCGGGTTCCTTTGCATCCAGGTCATCTTTAACTCACATACCTTGGCCATCCACCTAGGTGAGTGTTGTTCAAACAGATAAGGATCCAGGGCCATAAAAGGTTCAGAATTTTAATTACCTATTCAGAACTAGGGAAATATTTACCTAGGGCAAATTCAGCAGGTATCTAGGGACAAAAGGAAGTCCAGTTATGTGGCAGGGAGAGTCTCCACCTCAGAGGAGCTGCAAATGTAGGCCACCCCAAGAGTGCGAGCCGGCAGCACACAGAGTACCTTCAGTTTCAAAAGAGCAGAGTGCGAGATGGACTGATCACAGCCACAGAAAAAGCACATATCTGCGTGACTCATGTTTCGGAAAAGCAGAAAAAAATTAGAGAAATGAAGGAATGTCATGGGATTCTTTTTTGTCTTTTTTTTCTTTTCTGCCTGGCCACACTGGGGCCATGGCTTATCTTTGAACAGACCTCAAGCTAAGAAGGATTTTTACGTTTGAAGAAGGAGGATAAGGAGAAGTACATCCAGCCCTAGTTATATAAATATATAATTATATGATCAGCCTTTTTCACTATGAATATACTAAACTCTAAAATGCAAGGAGGCCAATGTAATGAATAGAAGCTTCCCGGGTTTGAGAAGCATTATGCACAAACTATGTAAAGTGACAATGTAATACGTGTGGGACTTTCCTGGTGGTCCAGTGGCTAACACTCCACACTCCAAACGCAGGGGACCCAGGTTCAATCCCTGGTCAGGAAACTAGATCCCACATGCCACAGGTAAAGATTGTGCATATTGCAGCTAAGATCTCTCGCGGCCAAATAAATAAATAGGTTTTTAACATTAAAAACAGTAAAAAAAAATTTTTTTTAATAAGAAATGTAAAATGTATCTCAATAAAGCCAAATAAGTTAAAAGCAAGAAACGTATTGTTAGCACTATATTACTTTTAGCACTCATACTTTTGAACAGCCCAGAGGAAAGACCCCATTTATTGATCATGTTATAAACTAAACTGTGAATCTGGGAGAAATTTTTAAAAAAAAAATATATTACTCCCACAACCTGCAACCAAAAGAACAATTACTATTTATTTAATTTTTGGCCACCCCATGTGACTTGCAAGATCTTAGTTTCTGGACCAGGTATCGAACCCCTGCCCCCAGCATTGGGAGTATGGAATCTTAATTACTGCACCACCAGATAAATCCCAGTTAGGTTTATTCTTGAAAGAAGCTGAAGAGTAGTAGTCATTACTAAACATGGCCATCATTGCAGAATCAACATTGCAGAATCATTGCAACACTGCAGAATCCAAGGACTTGCCCTTGCTATGTCAATATATAGCCTACACTGATGGATCTGTAGGAAAGCTGCAGTTTTACACCCTCAACACGTGAGCAGATTGAAGTTAGCCTGGCAGGAAAATCTATAAATGATTCATGAAGCAGGAAGAGGAACCAAAACCAACCCTCATCAACTTTATCAAGATGATATGGATAAAATAATGTCTAGTTTATGGCTAATGCAAGCAAGCTGTTTGCAGATGCCAGGGGTTTTGTGGGTAGTCATTCACCATAAGGTGGTTGTTGTTCAGAGTGGCTTCAGATAAATGATAAAGAAAACATCAATTGATGATGAAAGGGCCACACAAACAATGCCTTCTGCAGCGTGTAATTAGGGAGCGTTCCTCCCCAGGCACTTACGGAACACACCAGCGGGCACATGGAAACAATGTGAGAATGAATCATTAAGAGTTAGCCACCCAACATATTTCCATGAGCAAACCCAAATTATGAACCTTTAGTAGATGCAGAAATAAATCTGAAGATAGATTCAGCTAAGCATGCACAGTTGCTAGCATCAGAATGGGTCAACCAGGGCCTTGAAACTCAGACTTGTCCCCCATCAAATGAATGGATTCCAAGCCCATGACAAGAATCTAGTTAACTCCTAAAATAGCTGAAGCTGTGTCTGCAGCACCCAAGCATCCTGAGTGTCTGTGAGGGATTCAGCTCAAAGTGTCCTTTAGAATTCCCTCTTACGACACTGGTGACTCATGTGGGTACTCCTTCAGCCCTAGGACAGGTTGGAGATGCTCTCAGTCAGGGGCTCCCAGGGAGAGAGCCTGGGCCCTCTTCTTGTCTCATGGGTAGTAAGGAGATGAGGACCGACCTCAGGGCACTGGGGCCAGATTCAGAAGGATCTCCTGACCTCTGACCATATGCATCCATAGGTCTCTGAGTCCACCGCTTTCTCAATTTACCTTGAATGTGCCCCCTTCTCTCTACTCAATCCCAGGACCATGCCTTCGCTGTCTGTGGCCTGGGATATTGCAAATAACCTCTGAACTAGTTTCCTATGGCTGCTGGAATAAACTACCACAAACTTAATGTTGTTTTTTTTTTTAATCCTCAAATGTATTATCTTACAGATCTGGAGGTCAGAAATTCAAAATGATTTCACTGGACTAAAACCCAAAGTGTTGGCAGGCTGTGCTCCTTCCGGAGACTCCCAGGGGAGAGTGTTTCCTTCCTTTTTCAGTTTCTAGAGGCCACCTTCATTCCTTGGCTTCCGGCCCCTGCTCCCACCTTCAAATCAGTGGTGCAGGCTCCACTCTCCCTCTGGCCTCCTCCTCTGCCTCCCTCTTCCATGTGGATGGACCCTTGTGACTGCTCTGGGCCCAGCCGGGTCATCCAGTGTGATCACTTCATCTCAGCGTCAGCTGATTAGCAACCTTAATTCCATTTGCCACCCTCCTTTCCTTTTGTCATGTAACCTAACATATTCACAGCTTCTGGGATGAGATCATGGCCATTTTGGGAGACCATTATCCTATCTCCAAGTGGCCTCTAAGATTTCAATCTCATCCCTTTCCACAATATACTTCCCACGGTTGCCAAAAATCAAAGAGTCATCTTCAATGCTTTTGATGAAAATCCTTCTCTGCTAACAGTCCCCTACGGGATCAAGTCCAGACTCCTCAATAGCCTAGGAGGCCCTCCTAGGAGCCTGGCCCTGCCCGAGCTCTGGACTCAAATCCTGCTGCTTCCCCCACCTACACCAGGGGTACAGCAGTGGACAGGGCTTAGAAATAAGCTGCCCTCCAGGTTAGGCTGGTCCATTCACAGACAGTGGATGCAGTAAGCCATCTCTGGGGAATGAATCAAGAGACAGTCTCTAGGAGAAAAGAATGCAGCCACAGCCTACACTCCACCAGGGTGATGAGAGAGTCATCAGGGGTGTGGGACTAGAATGTGGGTATCCGTGTAAGACATGGAAATCCAATGTCCTGGGCCACAGAGAAGGAAGTGGATTGCATCGAGAGGGAGGCACAGGGGTCCTGAGTGGAGAGAAAGTGCAGTGGAAGAACGCTTAGCGGTTCTGACTGCGCTTGCCTCCCGACCTTCCTGACGCTTGTCTGCAGGAAAGGGCGTGCCTTTTGGTTCACTAGCCTCTGATTGATGAACCTGCTAACATGCCTTTTTTTTTTTTTGGCTGTCCACAGGCTACTCTTGTTGCTGCACACAGACTTCTCTAGTTGTGGAGAATGGGCTCTCCAGACAAAATCGTGTGTGTTCAGGGTGGTTGGCCTAGAGACTGCATGGGCTATCTAGTTGCCCCGCAGCACGTGGGATCTTAGTTGCCTGACCAGGGATCGAACTTGCATCCCCTGTTTTGGAAGGCGGATTCTTAACCACTGGACCACCAGGGAAGTCCCTCCACCAATGTGCTTCTGGTTGCAGCCCTCAGTCTGGACGCTCGGTTAGAGTGCAGCCACCCCTGGGAGACGGAACTCTTATACTGTGTCCCTCACGCAGGTCCTGAGGCTACGGAGCCACGAGGTATACCCAGGCAGGGCTGTCTAAGGACAACCAGAACCCACTTCTCAGCAGGGGGATGGGGCAAAAGGGAGAGCAAAGGGCCCATGTCTTAATGCTACCAGCCCAGGACAGACCTCCTTCCTCGGGTGACACTTCCCGCATTACCATGCAGTACACACATTAATATCGAAACAGGCAACAAACCCATGTGCTCCCACCTCCCCAAACTCTAGTCTCCCCTTTCCAGAAAGTCACCTGAAGACCCAAGCTCCGTCCTCCATGCGCTATGCAAAGTCTGGGATATAGCTATATATATATAATATACATATTTTTAATTCATTATTTTATCTAAAATTCAAATTTAACCAGGCATCTTGCATTGATCTTATGGGAAAACCCAAACAAACTTTTTCACCAACCTAATACTGTTATCTGTGAAATCTGGCAACTTTAAGATTCCTTCAAGGCTCAGCTCCTGGGATTTCCCTGGTGGTCCAGTGGTTAAGAATCCACCTTCCAATGCAGGGGATTTGGGTTCGAACTCTGGTCAAAGAACTAAGATCTCACATGCCGAGGGACAACCAAGCCCACATGCCTTAACTACAGAGCCCACGGGCTCTGGAACCCATACACCAAAACTAAGACCCGATGCAGTCAAAAAACAATACAACAAATAAATAAATTAATTAAAAAAAAAATACATCTTGTAAAAAAAATCAAAACAAAACTCAGCTCCTGGACTCTTCCTCTAGTGGATAAGTTAAGACCAGTGTGGAAACTAAGACTGTAGATTAAGTACATTACAGGAAGGGAGAGCCTTTTTTTTCCCTCTCTCTTCTTCCAGGTGGGACCACGTTGATGACCAAATGGTTCCAGCGAGGTAACCCTGACTCCCAAAGTCAGGGCTATCACTTTCTGGCCAACCTGCTGGAGGAAGGCAAGCACTTTGTGGGCAGGAAGTTCTAACTGAAGTCATCAATACATTCCAAAAACTCAGAAACTCACTCTTTCCTTCTTCCTTCTCGTTTCTCATAAAGATGAGAGTAGCCAATGAAACTAGATTCTTTGAACCCACAAACCCATCTGAAATGTATTCACTTCACGATCGATAAATTTCAAGACCTGACCATTCTGCAATTGCACTGACGTTGAAGATGTTAAATATTAACCCAAAACCAAAAAAATTATCTCTTGATATCTACACCGTAGACAAGAATTTCAGACTGTACCCCAGTGACCCGAAACTTTGAAAAATTCTTTGCCTAAAGAAATGTATTGAATGACATGTTGAAAATATTGATTTGTGTGTGTGTGTGTGTGTAGACTAATAAAGAAACTACGGGAGATGGGGAAGGACAGGGAAGCCTGGTGAGCTGTAGTCCATGGGGTCACAAAGAGTCAGACAGATGGAGCAACTGAACTACAACAAAAAAGAAGAAAAAGTGGGGAGAGGGGAAGGGAAGAAAGATGGAGAAAGAAAGGAGAGGAAGGAGGAAGGAGTTGATGTTCTGTGTCTTCATCACTTGGGGGCAGAAGTCAGATACTGACTCTCAAAAATAGTGTCAGACAGTTGCTGCCTGTTGTCAACATGCCCAGTAATTTTAACAACGCCAGGGAAGGGAGTAGTGAAAAGGTTGACTCAGCATAGATGCTCGATAGATGTTTATTGAGTAAATAAGTGAGGAACCATCACCTAAGCCCTGTCACCAAAGCCCACTCTGGTTACAAACCCGCTCCCCTGGGAAGTGACGAAATGTACCAGAAAGAGCTGGCACTCAGCAGTCCTGCCTCTAGAACTGGCCGGGGCGCTAACAGCCACCTCGTGGAAGGTATTCCTTTAACTGCAGGTGTTTGTTTCCTTTGGCAATATGTAATTTCCCATTTTTAGAACAATGCTCCGAAGAACCGTCACAAAAACAACCTTCGGAGGGGGCGGGTTTCTTCCTGGCCTCGGCTACAGCCCTGTAAAACAACAATAGCACAGGGATTTTTATTCAAAACACAGTTTGCATCTCCCCACGAAATCAGGAGGGCTTTCTAGTTAACTGTGCACAGGCTGAAGAAAAAAAATGCTCCCCCTCATCCCTTGGAAGAGCATCCTAACAAATGCTTGCCTTTGGGAGGGGTCAGTTTGGAAGCCATTCCACAGTGGAATCTGTTTTGGTCTTGACACGCCTCCCTCTGCGGGTTCCCATGTGGCAGGGGTAGAAAGGAAGCCCGGAGAAAGGCAGGGTCTGTCCTTCGTGTGCCCCGAGCAAGTCTGAGGCCAGAGAGGACAGTGTGTTCTTGAGAACGAGCCAACAGCGGGCCGAAGGTGGTGAGGAACCGGGGCGGGGTGAGATGCGCGACCTCTGGTCTTAGCCATTAAGGAGCCTCTCATCATCGTCTCCAAACCAACTTTCTTCCTGCTTCCTACACACCAGAGAGGAGCTCCCAGACTTGAGTCCTCACTCCCCCTTTGCCATCTACCAGCACCCTCCTTCCATCCCACCCCCTCCACTCATCTCTACCTGTGGCCGAGCTGATTTCATCTCCCACGTGGGTCTGCACACCCCACCCCCTGCTCAAGAATGTTCCACGACATCAGTTCCTCTAGAAAATGCCCAGCCTTCTTGGTGGACCAGTCTTCCTTTCCAACTTGATCTTCCACTGTCTCAACATAAATCTTAGGCACTCACCCGGTGGGCTCACTCTCCCCCAATCCCACCTCTTCTAGGTACCCCCTCCTTCTCCCTCCCCTGACTTAGAATGACCTCCGTTCTCTCTGTAGGTGCAAATCCTACCCGTTTTTGAAGGTCCACACAAATAATACCATCTTGCTGATCAATCTGGTTGAAAATGACCTCCATATCTTCTCCCTCACTGAAGCACTACGATTCTGCCCCCTTCTCTCTGTATCTCCACTTTGTGAAGAAATCATTAGCATAACTTTTTTTCCCCCAAACATGTGTTGAATGGTTGAGAGGAGTAAAGTCTTTTTAAGAAAGTTGAGGGACTTCCCTGGAAGTCCAGTGGTTAAGATTCCATACTTCCAATGTAGGGGTGCAGATTCAATCCCAGGTTGGGAGAACAAAGATCCCACATGCTGTGCATCCTGGCCCAAAAATGAAAAATAATAACAGTGTTGGAGGGAATTATTGAAAGGGAATCAGTAAAGGGAAAACTCTAACATTTCTACACCACCTTCTTCTGAGCGCTTGCTATGGGGCTGACACTGAGCTGAGAACTTCTTACGTACGACCTCGATTTACCCTCTCAATGAGACTATAAGGTAAGTACCGCAGTCTCTTTTGTACAGACAAAGAAATAAGGGCTTTGAGAAATTTCCTGAGAGCCTCACAGTTTAAGGGAAGCACAGCTAGAGTTCAAGCTTGGCTCACAATACAGATTGCTATGGCCAGTAATCAGTACTTCATTCTCAGAGAATTTACAACACAGAACAGTTAGGATGAACTGGCAGGGTAGGAAACCATGAGTTCTTTCTTCTTCCGATTGGAACAAATTCATGGAAAGGATGCATGAAAGAGATTTTAAAAAGAAGAAAAAGGGATTTCAGTTCCTGGAATATCAGGATACATGATGAAGTTCTCTATGTGCTGTGCTGTGCTAAGTCGCTTCAGTCGTGCCCAACTCTTTGCGACCCTATGGACTATAGCCCTCCCAGTTCCTCTGGCCATGGGATTCTCTAGGCAAGAATACTGGAGTGGGTTGCCGTGCCCTCCTCCAGGGGATCTTCTCGAACCAGGGATGGAACCCACGTCTCTCGCATTGGCAGATGGGTTCTTTACCACTAGTGCCACCTGGAAAGCCCTGAAATTCTCTGTAAGATTTGGTATCTAAGGACTTCCCTGGCTGCCCAGCAGTTAAGATTCCGTGATTCCAATGCAGGGGGTATGGGTTTGATCCCCGGGCAGTGGCAAGAATTCTGATTGTGGAGTTCAAGTCCTGACCCCTGCGCCTACCAGCTGGGAGTCTCAGACAAGCTAGTGAACCTCTCTGAGCCTCAGTTTCCTCATCTGTAAAATGAGCATAGTTACCTGGCCAAAGGGGACTTTGGGTGGATGAAGTGAAATAATCTATATGAAGCTCCTGGTACATATAAAGTGTTTTTAATACATTATTATTGCTGTTATTACTTCCCTTGGACATGAGAATCTGCATTCCTTTTCATTTTTTTTAAACCAAAGCATCACATGTAAAAAGTACATAGAATGCATTCATCTACTTGATAATCATCTACACTTATATGCACGTATATACCCACCACCCCAGTCCGTATACAAACGATTTCTGTCTCCCTCCAAAGTTCCCTCCTGCACCTTCTCATTCCATATACCCACCAAACACAACCATCATCAGACTCATCATAGTTTCTCTTTGCTTCTCCCTGAACTTCAGATGTCTAGCCAAAGCTATGGTTTTTCCAATAGTCATGTATGGATGTGGGATTGGACTATAAAGAAAGTTGAGTGCCCCAGAATTGATGCTTTTGAACTGTGGTGTTGGAGAAGATTCTTGAGAGTCCCTTGGACTGCAAGGAGATCCAACCAGTCCGTCCTAAAGGAAATCAGTCCTGAATATTCATTGGAAGGACTGATGCTAAAGCTGAAACTCCACTTTAAAAAGACTTTACTTTGGCCACTTGATGCGAAGAACTGACTCATTGGAAAAGACCCTGATGCTGGGAAAGATCGAAAGCGAGAGGAGAAGGGGATGACAGAGGGTGAGATAGTTGGATGGCATCACTGACTCGATGGACATGAGTTTGGGCAAGCTCTGGAAGTTGGTGATGGACAGGGAAGCCTGGTGTGCTGCAGTCCATGAGGTCGCAAGAGTTGGACATGACTGAGCGACTGAACTGAGCTGCGCTGAATTGGAGATGAATGGATGCAGACAACGTGCAGTCTGTCCTGGTGGCGTGTGTGGCACCCCATCGTATGGCTGTGCCACAATCACTGTTTCCAGTCTTCTATTGATGGGATTGGGCAGTGGCTCCTTTGAACACTCTGCACATAATTTTTGGTCAGCTCAGGCACGGGTTATATATACCTGTGAGTGGAATTACTGGATTCAAGAGTAGGCATAGCTTTAAGTTTACTAGAATCCGCCAGTGTTCCGAAGAGGCTATGCTATCTCTGTATCCCCCACAGCAATGCACGGTAGTTTCAGTGGTTCCACGTCTTTAGTGGCACCTGGCATTCACTCTTATTTTAGTATTTCTGGTGGCTGTGCAGAGGTATCCCTTTGTGGTTTTAATTTGCATTTTCCTGATGAGTAATGATATTGAGCCCCTTTTCATAGTTTATTTGGCCATCTGTACATGCTCTTCTGTGCGTGTCTGTAAGGTTTTTGCTCAGCTTTTATTGGGTTGTTTGCCTTTTTCTTATTGACTTATACTGGTTCTTCATTTACTCTGGAAATGATATATGTACAGATATATATATATTGCACCTATCTTCTTCCAAAACTGAGACTTTCCATTTCATGTTTTTAAAGTTTCTTTTTAAAATTTTATTTTTTTACTTGAAGTTGATTTACTACGTTATGTTAGTTTCAGGCATACAGCAAAGTGAGTCAGATTTTTTTTTCATATACTTTTCCATTATAGGTTATTATGAAATATTGAGTATAGTTCCCTGTGCTATGGTTATCTATTTGATACATAGCAATGTATATCTGTCAACCCCAAGCTCCTAATTTGTTCCTCCTTCCCTTTCCCCTTTGGTAACGAAAAGTTCGTTTTCCATGTCTGTGAGTCTATTTCCATTTGGTAAATAAGTTCACTTGTATCATTCTTTTAGATCCCACATATAAGTGATAACATATATTTACATTTCCTTGTCTGATTTACCTCACTTAGTTTGATAATCTCTAGGTCATCCATGAAGCTGCAAATGGCATTATTTCATTCTTTTTACAGCTGAGTAATATTCCATTGTGTGTGTATACCACATTTGTTTAGCCATTCATCTGTCAGTAGACACTTAGGTTGCTTCCATGCCTTGGCTATTACGAATAAGACTGCTGTGAACACTGGGGGTGCACGTATCTTTTCTAATTAGAGTTTTCCTCTTTTCATGTTTTTAACAGTGCTTTTGATGAAGCGCCCTGGTGGCTCAGAGGGTAAAGTGCCTGCTTGAAATGCAGGAGATCGGGGTTCGATCCCTAGGTCGGGAAGATCCCCTGGAGAAGGAAATGGCAACCCACTTTAGTACTCTTGCCTGGAAAATCACATAGACGGAGGAACCTGGTAGGCTACAGTCTACAGGGGTCCCAAAGAGTCAGACGCGACTGAGCGACTTCACTTTCACTTTGATGAAGAGACGCTTTTAATTTTGATAAAGACCAATTTATCTAGTTTTCTTCTATGGTTAAGAAGTGCTTTTTGGTGTTCTCTTTCAGAAATGTTTGCCCACCTCCACAGTCATGAAGATACTCTATATTAATTTCTTTTAATAATCTCATGTTCGCGGTATCTTCCTGTCGAGTTGGAGACTGATTGTTAATTCAATGAGGAGCAAAGTTCTCACAGGAAACATCAGTGAAGCATGGCCGGCTCCCATGATAATGCTCAGGCGGTAATGACTGCCTAGGTCTTGGGACTGTCCAGCCTGCTCTTTGGCGGCATCAGCAGGCACCCTTGCTGACTGGCTGTGCTGCTGAGATTTCACTGGAGAAGCCCCTAAGAGAGGAGCAGCATCTTTTAGAGTGACTCACGGAGGAGGAGATGGCAGTCCCGCTCAGCGTGGGCCCAGCAGCTCACACTCACACCCCCCACAGTGATCACCTTGCAAGCACACCCTCCTCTTCCCCTCTAAAAACCTTTTGCCCATGCATTCCTTTGCTCCCTGAAATTTCCCTTTCATTATCTAGCCATTTATCAACTGGGGGCATTTGTTATACGTTTGTCTTTTAAATCATTTCTTCCCTTCTGTCTCTCCATCTCTAAAAGCAGCATTTCTCAGCCTCAGTCCTGTTTTCACTTTGGACGAGATACTCTTGTGCTGGTGGGTGGGGGTCTCTACACTGGAGGATGCAGGACTCTCCCTGTTTCTCTTTTTCCTACCTTTCTTCTCCCTGTCAATCAAGAAACCCACAGGAAAAGTGAGAGGGTGGCTGGGAGGTGAATCATAGCTTTTTCAAGCTCACAGCGGCCTCAGATATGATCTAGTGCAACCCCCGCTTTTACAGATGAGGAAACAGATCTGAGTGGGGGGAGGGGAGGATGCATCAGAGGCGAAAAAAGGAATAAGGGGTGGGTTGGGGGAGGGGAAGGCAAGTGCCAGGCCACAGAGGAAATCAAAATTCCCCGGCCTGAAGCACAATTTCCAGTCCCACCAGGGAACCTGGGATTGCTTCCCACAGCTCCTTTCTCTCTCCAAGCCACGAGCCCCATTCCAGAAACAGCCCAGTACTGGTCAGATGGAGGTGCAGAACCAGAACCGGCAAGCCCCCAGCATGGGGTCAGGAGTGCCGGTCCCTGGCAGCCCACGCCAGCGCTTCCAGTGGACATAGATGACCACAATTTCAGCGAGGGTGTTTCATGATGACTAATGCTGTAAGTCACATATATATATATGACTAATCTTAGCTTAATCCTATAATTATGAGGGAACTGAAGGTCAGGCCACCTGGCCACACCTGTCCCAGTGGAGAAGTTACAGAGCAAGAGATCCATGAAAGCAGGAGGGAGCCCTGAGACCGTGTCAGTCCTGGCCTGTCTCCAGGCAGGCAGATGGCTTGGGAGAGCCCTCGGTCAGAATCTCCCAAGTCACACGGTAGGTGTTAACACCTGTTGAGCGCTTACTATGCCCTGGACACTGTTCTAAACGGCCTGTGAATACATGAATTCAGTCCCTCCTCCCCCAGCCTCTGAAGGAGACGCTGTCATTCTCCCATGTTGGAGATGCTGATACGGATCCCAAGGAAACCTTGGTCAAGCATTGGGGTGCTCTCATGGGGCATCTTTATGGAGTCACAAGGCAACACAAATCACCCCCCTCCGACTGTAGCCCATGTCAACCTCACCCCCTCAGACAAGTGTGGAGGCACTCTGGTGTGTAAACGCCTATCCCTGTAGCTATATATCTATCCCTATAGATATACAGTGGAATACTACTCGGCCATGCAAAAGAATGCGATAATGCCATTTGTGCAGCATGGAAGGACCTAGAGACTATTATCATTCTAAGTGAAGTAAGTCAGAGAAAGACCAGTATCACAGGATATCACTTATATGTGGAATTTTAAATGTGATAGAAACAAACTTATTTACAAAATAGACTCACAGGCACAGGAGAAAAACAAACTTACCAAAGTTTGGTTACCAAAGGGGGCAGGGGATGGGGGAGCAATAAATGAGGAGTTTAGGATTAGCAAATACAAACTACCATATATAAAATAGATAAACAACAAGGTCTTACTATATAGCACGAACTATATTCAGTATCATATAGTAAAGTAATGTAGTAAAGTCGCTTAGTCGTGTCCGACTCTTTGCGGGTCCAATAAACCATAATGGAAAAGAATCTGAAAAAGAATATATATTTATATGTATAACTGATCACTTTGCTTTACACCAGAAACTAACACAATATTGTCAATCAACTATACTTCAATTTAATTTTTTTTTAATAAAAATAAATTAAAGGGAGTTCCCTGTTGGTCTGGTGGTTGGGATTCTGCACTTTCACTACTGAGGGCCCAGATTAAATCCCTGGATGGGGAACTGAGATCCCAAAATATGAGTGTCAGGGGCAAAATTAATAAATAGTAAATCAAATATAAATTTAAATAAATAATATATTTTTTAAAGCCTACGCCAAGAACCTACACAAAGCCCTGGGTGGTGCTCAAGATTTCAGTGGGACATGATGAACATTTTTACTTTAGCAGTTAAGACTTTGTTTCAGTGCTTACTAGAAAACTTCCAGGTTTCATTTATGGTAGTGATATGAAGGTTTTTTGTAATTAAATGTAAGTTTTAACATTTATTTTCTTAATTAATTTATTTATGTCACGGCTGCTCTAGGTCTTTGTTGCTGCTTGCAGGCCTCTCATTACCATGACTTCTCTTGTTGCCGAGCACCAGCTCTGGAGCACAGGCTCAGGGCTGTGGCGCCCGGCTTAGTTGCTCCACGGCATGTGGGATCTTCCTGGACCAGGGATCAAACCAGTGTCCCTTGCATTGCAAGGCGGGTTCTTTCGTGTCCGACTCTTTTGTGACGTCATGGACGGTCGCCCACCAGGCTTCTCTGTCCACGGGATTCTCTAGGCAAGATCACTGGAGTGGGTTGCCATTTCCTTCTCCAGGGGATCTTCCGCACCCAGGGATGGAACCCTGCATCTCCTGGGTCTCCTGCATTGGCAGGGGGATTCTTTACCACTGTGCCACCTGGGAAGCCCTAAACGTAAGGTTTTTAAAGTAAACCTACTTAAAGACAGCTATCAACCAAATAGCAAATGACGGTATGTGGATGTGACAGAAATTCTGACGATAGCACCAGAGTGACTTACATGGAGGCAAGCTTGCTCTGGTCTCATCTCATCTTGAGAACAGCTGACCTTTGCTGACCCCTTGAAGACCTTGAAGACCTGGGCTGTCCCCTCACTCCTCTTATTCCCACCTGCCATCCTCAGAGCCTCTTTCTCAACAGTCTTGAAGATCAGAGTCAAATAGCTCTCTGCCGTCTCTGCCCCTTTCCACATGTGGGTCACTATTTTAGGATTCTCTCTGTTTTCTGGTGATGAAAGAGTAACCCAGCAAGGCTGATAAATATACTCAAATCCACAAGTAAGAGGCCAAGTGTGACAACAGAAAGGAATGAGGAAACCCCACCCCATTTTCTTTGGACATGGTCCTGGGCGTTCTGCCCCTAGCTGGACTTCTGCGGCTGGGGCCATGCCAGCCCCAGGGGTCCCCCGCTGAGGGTCTCTCCCCAGCACTGTTCTGTGAGCTGGACGATGTGCCCAAAGGCCCTGGCCTCTCCCCCCTCTTCCTGGGGACACGGTGGCACGGAGCAGGCTTGTGGCTCTCGTCTCAAGAGCCGTGGGTTCGACAGCCTGCTCTGCTCAGCCAGCCTCCGGTGATACTGCTTTCCTGGTGGGACACGAAGGACTGTCCTTCCTGGGCAAATAGGGAACGTTTTCAGAGAATACTCATAAATGAGATCCGGAGGACTCACTCCAAGCCCCAGGGATATAATGACAAATAACAGGAGGGGATTCGAACCAGTCACCAAACCCCACCGTCCCCAGAGATTTCTCAGAAGATGGGAATCAGATGTCATTGGCCTGCAAGTGTCTGGCTGGCTCCTGGGCGCCACCTCCCCCAGAGCTGGGCGGGTGCCCAGCAGAGGAAGCCTGAGCCTCTCAGGGCATTGTTCTCTCGCAGAAGAGGATCTCGAAAGCAGAAGGAAATTAGAAACAACCATACGATGAATACCAGATTCTCCTCTCTCCCTGCTTCGGCTGCCAGGAGATTAAGCAGCGAGGCTGGCTGACAGTGCACCCCACCCAGCAGCTGCAGGCCCTCCAGGACAGCCACTCCACGGGAAGGGCTGGTTCCCCAGGCCTCGCTGTTCCCTGCTGCTGTCCACGGCGTCCATTTTCCTCCTCCACTGAGATGCTGGTGGTTCCTTGAGGGCACGTCTGGAGCTTCCTTCCCGCAAGGCACAACAGAGACAAGCTCCAGGCACCCTGTGTTTATTGACTGAGTGACTGATTCCCTCTGGGCACCCGTCTAAGCACTTCCCAGGTATAAACTCACTGACTCTCCCCATAGCCACCCTGTGGGGGAGAAATTATCATGAGTCCCCTCTTAGAGATGATGAAGTGGGGTCCACGCAACCCAGCCAACGGGGCTGGACTGATCCAATGTGGCAGGTTTGACGGGATCAGACCATCCTGCTCCTCACTTCTCACCAACGTCAGCCTCCCCCAGCGACTCCGTGAGATGTGTATGAAGCCCAAAGTCTTACCCCAGGTGCTGGATAAGGAGGGTGATCCCTGGACAGATGTATTCCCTTCAGAACCCACACCCCAGAGACAGCACGGGCTGGGGATGGACACGAAGGAGTTTTTGAGGAGGTATCAATCTTACCAACTCAGCAGACACACACTCCTGCTAAGAACTTTCCCTTAAAAATGCATTTTTTTTTCCTGTTGGGGCTAATATTCATTTTAACATAATGTGTTCTATGCCTCCTATGTAAGCAGACACGAGCCTCCAATGTTGTGGAATACTGGGCTCTTGCCTCTAGTCAAACTGCTGTTTGCTTTCTGCTGCAGCCATAGCTACGATTGGAATAAACAGAGGAGAGAGGTTTGGCTCCCAGTCCTACTAGCTGGGCGCTGTGCCACCATTCCCCCAAACAAAGGGGAAAGATGCCAGGAGTGACGGACCAGGGCTAATGGGGAAGAAAAACACTCTTCTATTCCAGGGGCTACTGAGTAGGGTCACGACTCCCCAGAGAGGGGTGGGGAGGGGGCAGGGAGGCATTCCCTTAACCCGTGTGTGGAGCCAGCAAGTTCTCTAACTGTGGGCAGCGGAGGGAGGAGCCGGGCGCCATGACCCACAGCCCTGCACATGGTGTCAGGCTTGGAAGGTGCCAGCGAATCCCAGCTCGTCCGTGATGGGCCTGGACCTGCATCCCAAGGCCTCTCTGTCCAGCCCACAGCTCTCTCTGTCCACCCTGCTGGCCACTGGCTTCAGGATCTGACAGCCCCATGCTGTGTGTGCAGTGACCTCCACCCTCGGGATCTTACTGTGCAGTAGCCGTGCCTCTGACCATGTCCTGGGCTGCTGCGCCCATCTGAACAAGAAAATCCAAGGATAGGCTTTGTTCTTGGACTCTCCAGTGTACGATCACACAAGTGTGATCTGTTTCTTTAGAGTCTGGTATGTTGCTGTTTTTCAGTCGTTAAGTCAAGTCCGACTCTTTGCAACCCCATGGACTCCAGGCTCCTCTGTCCTTCACTATCTCCGGGAGTTTGCTCAAATTCCAAGTCCATTGAGTCAGCGATGTTATCTAATCATGTTATTTAACCATCTTATCCTCTCCGGCTCCCTTCTCCTTTTGCCTTTAATCTTTCCCAGCATCAGGGTCTTTTCCAATGAGTCAACTCTTCGCACGAAGTGGCCAAAGTATTGGAGCTTCAGCATCAGTCCTTCCAATGGATATTCAGGGTTGATTTCCTTTAGGATTGATTGGCATGATCTCCTTGCCAGTCCAAGGAGACCTCTTGAGAGTCTATTATATCAAATGTTAAGACAAAAGTTGATGTAAAGATCAGGGTTACGGATTCAATTTCTAAATAAGCCCATGGTCATATCAAGGGAAATAAGGAAATTTCATTCCCCCGGGGGTCTTCACCATCCTGCCCACCTCCAGTCTCAGAAGGCATCTGAGTCTTTTCAGTAAAACCTCCCCTGTGTTCCAGTAATAGCCGGCACCTCTTGTGCAGTGATCTCAACCCCTGGTTTCTTTCAAGGCACAGTAATCAACTGCAATCTTGCTTCAAAATCCTTATTCTCTCTTTCCTGCTGGCTTCTTCTGCTCTGCTTATACATACCTTCAAGTATGCCTCGAATGAAAATTCCTGTGTCTGCCTCCTGTGCCCAGAGAGGTCCCATCTCTCCTCTTACCTTGAACTCCAAACTTCCCAGTAGCCCACTTTCATCTCCTGAACTTCTCCCTGGGGATTCCTAAGGCCCCTGCCGTTTACAACTCAGCCTGGCTACTCAATGGGAACTGCCTCTCAAGAGTCACTTTTTGTCTAGAAGCATTGAAGCTCACAGCCACTTCTCAACACCCATTCCATTTGACTTCCTTTGGCAATGAACCCAACAGAAAAGATTTTTCCTTGCAAGAGGTACGTGGGGCAAGCACTGCTTGTTGCCTATTCAAAGCCATTTCCCTTCTCCTTAGCTGGCAGACTCCCAACTTGGTTCAAACACAGGAAGGAGATTCTTTTATTTCAGCTTCTAGTCCAGCAGCAACATGGGTCCTTTCTGACCAGTGGGACATAGATGGAGATCAGCTGGGGTCTTCTAGGGACAACCCTCCACCACCACCCACCCCCACAAATAAGAGGGAGACATGAGGACAAGATGCTGTTGCCTGCTCTGTCCAGGCGGCTCTGTGTCCTGTCTTTGAACTTAGCCATGTGAGAATGTGATTCCTGAAGCTGAGGAAAGGTCAAGAGGACCTCGGTGACATTGACCAGAGATCTACTACTGACCATCTTAACCACAAGAAAAATAATCCCTCTTACTCACAGACAGAGAAGCAAACTTAGGGCTACCAAAGGGGGTGGGTGGAGGGATTAAAAGACGCTTACTCCTTGGAAGGAAAGTTATGACCAACCTAGACAGCATATTAAAAGGTAAAGACATTACTTTGCCAACAAAGGTCCGTCTAGTCAAGGCTATGGTTTTTCCAGTAGTCATGTATGGATGTGAGAGTTGGACTATAAAGAAAGCTGAGTGCCAAAGAACTGATGCTTTTGAACTGTGGTGTTGGAGAAGACTCTTGAGAGTCCCTTGGACTGCAAGGAGATCCAACCAGTCCATCCTAAAGGAGATCAGTCCTGAATATTCACTGAAAGAACTGATGCTGAAGCTGAAATTCCAATACTTTGGCCACCTGATGCAAAGAGCTGACTCATTTGAAAAGACCCTGATGCTGGGAAAGATTGAAGTCAAGAAGAAAAGGGGACAACAGAGGATGAGATGGTTGGATGGCATCACCGACTCAATGGACACGTGTTTGAGTAAACTCTGGGAGTTGGTAATGGACAAAAACAAAACCAGCGACTCCTGGCATGCTGTGGTTCATAAGGTCGCAAAGAGTCAGACACAACAGAGCAACTGAACTGGAACTGGAACGGGAGGGATAAATTAGGAAACTGGGATTAACATATACACACTGCTGTGTATAAAAGAGATAAGCAACAAGGACTTACTGTATAATTCAGGGAACTCTACTTAATATGATGTAATAACCTATAAGGGAAAAGAATCTGAAAAAGAGTATATATATATATTCTGAATCTTTGTGCTATACACCTGAAACTTACACAATACTGTAAATTAACTGTACTTCAATTTTTAAAACTAAAAATAAATCCCTCTTGTCTACATCATCACTGGGCAGATTTGCTGTTAGCTGTAGCCAAAAGGGTCCCCTACCAATGTGTCACCCCTCTCCTCTTA
This sequence comes from Oryx dammah, assembly GCF_014754425.2. Taxonomy (NCBI): domain Eukaryota; kingdom Metazoa; phylum Chordata; class Mammalia; order Artiodactyla; family Bovidae; genus Oryx; species Oryx dammah. Next base: position 39,343,939 of record NW_024070199.1, read on the forward strand.
CTGACTCTACCTTCCTATCCCTCATTCTCTAGGTCCCCTTGACAGCCCCTCCACCACCCCCCTTGAAAATTAGTGTTGTCCTGGCCCTCTGTGTTCCCTACGTGCATACCCCCATCAGTCACCTGTTCATCAATTCAACAAATACCTGTTGGCACCTTCTATGGGCCAGGTTTCCCTCACAGACTTGACACTCAGGTGAAGAGACAAAAAATAAACAAGATGAATAAATAAAAATGCGAAGTTGTGACCAGTGAGTGCTCTTGGTGAAATGACTGGCTAAAGAGGATGTTGAGAAGGTTGTGGCGTCTCCTTTGGTCTTGGACAGTGATCAGACAGGCAACATTTATGCTGAAGTTTGAAGAATGAGAAGAAGCTGGCCATTCCAGACAGTGGCATGGAGGATGAACCCAAAGAAGGAAAGATTCAGCACGTTATAGGGATCCCAAGGAAGCCAGTGAGGCCAAAGAGAAGTGAGTGATGGGAGGCAGGAAGTCAGATGAAGATTACGAGGGTAGACACTTGTTAAGTCACAGGATGGTGGTGGTTGTCACATTAGGTGCGGTGAGAAGTCATCGGGCAAGAGGATTAGCAATCAAATTTCTGTTCCTAAAAGGTCATCATGGCTGGAATTTGCAGCCAGAGTGGAAGTGGGAACCCCGTGTGGACTCAGGAGTCTCCCGGGTGAGAGGCGGTGGTGGCTTGGCCAGGAGGGTGGCAATAGAGGTGGAGAGAAGAGGTGTATCTCCTTTGTGATGTGGTCCCAAGGTGCACATTATGGCACTTGCTGATGAGTGAGATGCAGGAGAGGAGGAAGAGGGAGACATGGAGGATGGCAATCACATGCTCCACCTCGAACACAAGGGAAAATAGTGCCATTTACTGAGATGGAGAAGCAGGTTCGGGAAGGAGGGAGGAAGCCATTCTTGGAGCTCCATTTTGGAAATGCTGAGTTTGAAACGCCTCAGAGACATCCAGGTGAAGAGGGCAAAGTTAGGGCTCAAGGAACTGAGAATTTGGAGATGAACAGCCTACACAGGGTCTTTAAAGCCACAAGAGTGAATGAGATCCACTGAGTGAAGCATAGTAAGAATAGAAATGTTGTTGTTCAGTCACTACGTTGTATCCGACTCTTCTGCGACCCCATGAACCTGGAGATCCCATGGACCGCCAGGTTCCTCTGTCCTTGGGATTTCCCTGGCAAGAATACTGGAGTGGGTTGCCATTTTCATCTCCAGGGGATCCTCCCGATCCGAGGATCAAAGCCACATCTCCTTTACTACTGAGCCACCAGTGAAGCTCCAAGAACGCAATAGGGCCATTCAAGTTAGAACTATCATTTCCTTTTCACTTCGTCTCTCTTCTCATGTGTTAGACTGCCACATCTTATCAGTTCTAAACTCAGAACATGTCTTAAAGCTGTCCTCTCTCCCTTCCCATGGCTGGGGTCCTTCCAGCTCTCACCTGTCTCCCCTGGAGACTTTCAACCATCTCCTGGCCTCTGATCCCTCCAGTTCATCCTTCATTTTGCCACTTGTGGAGTCTGCCTCTGCTCAGCAGGAGCAAAAACAAAACCAGCGAGTCCAGGAGGTGACCTCAGAGAAGCTGTCATGGAACACTGCCAGGAGGGAACAGGGTCACCCAGACCTGAGCTGGAGAGGCAGCAGCAACAGAGAGAGAGAACCAGGTGCCCAGGTCAGTAACCATGGCAACCAGGGAAGGCGTGGCGGATGCTGGCTGAGCACCCTATTAAAAGTCCATCTCTGGCCGGGGTTGGCTTTATTAGCCCAGTTCCCTTGCACCAGCCCATGTGGTTTCAAACTTAAAGGTACCGCCCAACAGCCAGCATGCCAGGGCCCTCTCTAAAGCAGATATCAGCAACAACAACAAAAATAGCAATGACTAATGTTTATTGAGCACTTAACCATGTGCCAGGCACTGTGCCAAGTGCTTCACATATAGTCCCTCATTTAATAAAACAACCCTATCTACAAGGCAATTTATCACAGATGCAGACTCTGAGGTTCAGGGAGGTTGAGAAGCGGTCACAGCCAGGGCTTAGGGGTTGGATAGATATGGGTTTGTCCCAGCTGCATGATTGGGCTTTGTGAACTCCGCAAAGTGGGATTAAGTGAGCTAGCTAACTCACATTAGGCATTTGGCTCATGCCTATCACAAAGGAAGTGCCTAATACTGATTTTGTGATTGCTATTGTTTTGATGATGCTGAAAACAAAAGTCAGCTGGTGTCATTTCCTTGTATGAAAACCTCCAGTGGCTCCCACTTCCCAAAGATAAGGACACCCGGGTCTCCCCAAAGATAAGGATGCCCGTGTCTCACCGGCTGGCTCCCCCACGCAAAACATCTTTCGGCCATGCCCCGCCTCTCATGCTTCCCGAAGGCACCTCTGAGCCTCCGCTCCCACTGGTTCTGTGCCCAGAACACCCTACTTGCCCTTTCCACCAGGGAGGAGGCGGGAAGTTGTCAAAAGAGAGATCCCCAGCTTTCAGCTTTTTGGACCCACAGTCTGGGACGTCTCTCTCATCCTTGCATCCCAGGCACCTAGCACAGCATGTTACTCAGGAGTGCGGACAGAGGTAAATATCAAGAGCTCATCACCTTTTTAAAAAGGAGTGTGGAGAAGGTTGGAGAGGAGCTCAGTTCAAGATTCCAGGAAGAGCCAGCATCTCGGGCCAGCCCTCCCAGCTGCGGTCAGCGCCATCACCTCCATGAGCCAAAAACAGCTCTCAACTTAATTCTCCTCCAACAAAACTTCAGAACCATCTTGGGAGCAAGATTTCTAAACGGAAGGAAACCAACAACTGAAGGTTTTGAGGGAACACAAGCCCAGGGAACAATGTCTGGGCAGAGAAAGGCTGTCCCCCAACCCAATGTCGCTCCCACGCCACCCCACCCCACCCCCGCAGCCCAGCTTTCATCTCCAGAAAGGCACCTCACGTCCACCCCAGGTTCTTGCTCAGCCAGGAAGCTGGCAGAAGAGCTGCTAGTGATTGCCTGGAAGGTTTCCTCATTAATAAGCCTCTCTAGAAGACCAGAAGCCTTTTGCTGTTGTTCAGTTCAGTCACTCAGTCATGTCCGACTCTTTGCAACCTCATGGACGGCAGCACGCCAGGCTTCCCTGTCCATCACCAACTCCCAGAGCTTGCTCAAACTCATGTCCATTGAGTCGGTGATGCCATCCGATCTCATCCTTTGTTGTCCCCTTCTCCTCCTGCCCTCAGTCTTCCCAAATGTCAGACTCTTCCAATGAGTTGGCTCTTGACATCAGGTGTCCAAAGTATTGGAGCTTCAGCTTCAGCATCAGTCCTTCCCATGAATTTCCAGGGTTGATTTCCTTTGGGATTGACTGGTTGGATCTCCTTGCAGTCCAAAAGACTCTCGAGTCTTCTCCAACATCACAGTTTGAAAGCATCAGTTCTTCAGCACTCTGCCTTGTTTATGGTCCAACTCTCACATCCATACATGGGACTACTGGAAAAACCATAGCTTTGACTATACAAACATTTGTTGGAAAAGTAATGTCTCCACATTTTACTATGCTGTCTAGGTTTGTCATAGCTTTTCTTCCAAGGAGCAAGCATCTTTTATTTTCATGGAAGAAGTCTTTAGTCTCAAAAAAATGTGTGTTAATCTTATAGGTTGGATAGCATGGGGAACCTTAGTTTCCCAACTAGGGATCAAACCCATGCCCCCCTGCAGTGGGAGCATGAAGTCTTTACCACTGAACTGCCAGGGAAGTCCTGCAATTAATATATTCTTAAGGAGCCTGCAGGTGGACTCCTGGTGGCTCAGATGGTAAAGAATCTGCCTGCAATGCAGAAGACCCAAGTTTGATCCCTGGCTCAGGATGATCCCCTGGAGAAGGAAATCGCTACCCACTCCAGAATTCTTGCCTGGAAAATCCCACGGACTGAGGAGCCTGGCAGGCTACAGTCCATAGGGTCACAAAGAGTCAGACACAACCGAGCATGCATGGGCAGATCACACACCCCACTTCGATGAGAGTAACAACAATAACAGATAATGTCTGTTAAGCCCTGCCTGCATGCCCAGTATTTCACATTTATAATCCCATCTTATCTGTACAACAGCACTGCCATGAACACTGCTTTATTGTCCCCATTTTTGGCCAGGGGGAAACTGAGGCTAAAGAACAGCTTGTAAGCAGCAGCAGGGGGAAGAGGAGCTGGGACTGGATGCAGTCAGCCTCTCTCAGGAGCCAGAGGTCCTACCCACTACGCTGCCTGTTCCTCTGCACTGCCTGCAGAGGGGGCTATGATTCCATGAGTCCATGGTTTGGGGGTCTGTTGCTTCCTATAGTTTCTTATTAGCTGCTATTATCTGGCGGGGTGGGGGCAGGGGTGGGGAGGTGGGGCGAGGATCATTGGAAAAGACCCTGATGCTGGGAAAGATTGAAGGCAGGAGGAGAAGAGGACACAGAGGATAAGATGGTTGGATGGCGTCACCGACTCAATGGACATGAGTTTGAGCAAGTTCTGGGAGTTGGTGATGGACAGAGGAGCCGGGCAGGCTACAGTCCATGGGGTCGCAAAGAGTCAGACATGACTGATTGCCTGAACTGAACTGAACTGGGGAAGGCAGGAAGGAACTGTCAGAACAGTCCGCTCTCATTAGAGCCTCGTTAGAGCCGTCACAGTGCCTGCCATGTTTTTATCTTGAAGACCTGGCTAGTCAATTGCAGAGCCAGGATGTGAACACAGGACTTGGACCACTACCTTCCATGAAGGTTACAGTCTGGTGTCCACAGGAGGTTTTGGCTCACCCAGAGGAGTGGGGACCGGAGGAGCCTGGAAGTAGGAGGTATAGTTTGAATTCTAGGTCTGGGTGTAGGCACTCTGATCCCAGAACACATCTCAGCAAGAGGACTGTGTCTAAACACATTGCCACGGGCACAGTCGGAAGCTCCAAGTTAACTCTGAGGCTACCAAAGAGCTTGGAAGAAATGTCATCTTCCACCACCCGCCAGCACCCTCAGAATGATCACAAACAAACAAGCTATCAAAAACCAAACCATCATGAAATCTAGAAAGATGGTACCAATGAACCTATTTGCAGGGCAACAGTGGAGACACAGACGTAGAGAACAGACTTATGGACACGGGGAGCAGGGAGCGGAGCAGGGAGGAAGGAGAGGGTGGGATATATGGAGGGAGAAACACAGAAACACACATTAGCATATGCAAAATAGATAGCCAATGGGAATTTGCTGTTTGACTCAGGGAACTCAGACTGGGCTCTGTAGCGGGGTGGGATGGGGAGGGACATGGAGGGATGTTCAAGAGGGAGGGGACAGGGGTGTACCTACGGCTGATCCATGTTGATGTTTGGCAGAAACCAACACAATACTATAAAGCACTTACCCTTCCATTAAAACTTTATTTTTTTTTTCCATTAAAACTTAAAAAAAAAAATGAAATAACAAGAGGCGTGAAGAAGGAGCTGCCTTTGCCACTTTATCCTTTGGCGGTAGGGAACGAGGGAGCATCCCCGAGTCCAGGGAGTATGTGAGCTCCTTACTGGCCACTCAGTCTCCAGGTCCTCCTCCATCATCCTTATCACTGAGGGCCCTTGAAGATCCTAGAGCATCACTTCACCTTAGAATAAGGCTGAGCTCATAAGCAACAGCAGTGACAGCTGCCCACCAAGAATGAGGGTGGAGCTACATCCTCATGTTCCCAGGGGCCAGAAAGTCAGAGCTGCAACGGGACTTAGCAATGGTTCCCCTCAGCCCCCTCACCTACCCTCCCTGCCGGCCCCTTGCAGAAAAATGTAAAGTCAGCCCTCAGAATGAACAAAGCCAAGCTTTGTTAAGCACGGAAAGACTTTGGAGGTGGGTGGAGGGAAAAAATTGGCCGGTACTTGTGTTACTCACTTTACAGCTCTGATTTCGCTCCCCTGCCTATCAGAGGCAAAGGGTCCCCTTCCTGGTTCCTCCTGTCTGTGTCATAAGTTCCATGCGGTCAGGAGCCAGCTCTGCCTCCTTTCGTTGCCCCAAGCCTAGCATGAGTCTCTCCAGGTGTGGTACCTGCACCAGACCCACCTGGGGGCCTGATGACATCGACTTCCCAGCCCCCACTCCAGATCTACTGACTCAGACCCTCCAGGGTGGGGCGCAGAAATCTGTGTGTACCCAGCACTCCCACTGATTCTGAGGTTCACTGTGGTTCCTTTATGTAACCATGGCCCATCCCACTGAGGAAGGCGGCCAGGCCCTGATGGGAACCATCGGGCTGGGAACCAACCAACCAGGTGTGGACTAAGGGGTTTCCTGGGATGGGGGACTCCCAGGGCTAAAGCTGGAAGAGTCCGGAACAAGCCAGGATGGTTGGTTATCCTAGCTCCTCTCAAAACTCCACACAAGGGACTTCCATGGTGGTCCAGTTAAGACTTCACCTTCCAGTGCAAGAGGTGCAGGTTCGATCCCTGGTCCAGGAACTAAGATCCCACATATCTTGAGGCCAAAAAACCAAAGCATACAAATTGTAACAAATTCAGTAAAGACTGTAAAAAGGGTCCACATCAAAAGAAAAATGTCAAAAAATAAAAATAAAGACTGCCCTTCCACTGCATGGGATGTGGGTTCAGTCCCTGGTCAGGGAACTAAGATCCCAAATGCTGTGTGGCACCAACCAAAATAAATAAATAAATAAAAGATTAAAAAAAAAAAGAAAAAACCCAAAACAAAACATACAAGGACAAAAAGCAGGAGTGCCCAAGCTCACAGGTGAGGGATTATTTCCAAATCGCTCATACTTGAAGTTGGAATGGTGTTGAGAGGTACTCAGAGTTGAATGTGGGCATTGATGATGTGATGGGATTTTACAACACTTCAAAAGAAAAAAGGAAATCAGCCCAAGAGGAACTGACTCGAGGGGCTCTGGAAAAGGGTCTATCCTCCCTAGGCTGTCCCCTCCCCCAAACCTACTGCTGCCCCCCTGTGCTGAAAGCAGCAAATGCCTGTCCTGAGCTGACTGTTCCCTTGGGATCAGAGGGGTCACCCTGGGCAGGAGAGGGTCGTGAGCCTCACATGGCATCAGAACCAGAAAGTCTCCTGGAGACCAGGCAGCCCTGGTCCCCCATTTCTCAGAGGAGAAAACTACAGTCCCCAAGGCCACACAGCTAACAGCCCCAGAGTGACCTCTGTCCTCCTGGTCTCCACACTGCTCCATAAGTTCTTCAACTGGGCAAAAAAATAATGAGCCATGCAGGAAGGGGAACTAGAAATACTAATTGAGGAGGAGGCTGGACACATAGACTGATATGAGTGAAAGAGTGTGTGAGGGTCCATGGTATTCTAACCCATGTTACAGATGGGGAAACTGAGGTACACAGAGGTCCAATGTAGTTTCCATGGTTACATGCAGGAAAACTGCCTTGCAAGTCATCTGTCCACAGTGGCTGAAGAAGTGGATTCTGCCAATGGATCTTAAGATTTGTTGTATCTGAAATGAGGGACTCTTGTGACAGTATTCAACAGAAAGGTGGGCTGGACCACCAGGAGCTGGAGCTGGAGATCTGGATCCGGAGACTCTGTCCCTAAGCCTTCAGCCTGGGAGAACTTCCCAGAGACAGTGTGTACTCAGCCAAGTAGGGATGACCTTGGAGGGGGCACGCCTGGGGGTGATGTCTACTTTGCCCCTTCACCCATTTTGAGTTGTATCAGATAATTGTAAAATTTTGGCTTTTTTTTCATATCCTTAAAAATTGACTGTATAGCCCAGCCAACTATATTTATTATCTTATAATAAACTAATGGAAAGAAAATTTTAAAAAGAATATAGATGTATACATGCATCTATATGTAACCGTCATTTTGCTGTGCACCAGAAACTAATACAATGTTGTAAATCAACTATCCTTCAATAAAAAAAAAGAAAAAGGAAAAAAATGATTCAAGGGGAAAGAAATCTTTCTTTAGTGGATAGAGAAGAGCAGGAGGCTAAGCCCTGAGCTCTGGGGCTTAGCCAGAAGCAGTGAGATGAGGATGGTGGAATTTTAAGGTCGAGGATGGTGGAATTTTAAGGTCGAGGCTGGGATCAAAGACAAAAAAAAAAAAAGAAAAATCAAAGAATCCCCCATTAATTGGAAGGAAGGTGGTCATGGACATCCTGGAGACCGGAGGTGTCTGTATTGCTGTAGGAATGGACTCTAATTTGCCTTTTCAAGCACATTAAGATGATTTCATCTGGAGATCATAAGGCATTTCCACTTTTCATACTCAATAGTAAAGGAAGGACGATATCTGAGGATTTTCGAACTGATCTCAAAAGAGTATTTTGAGTTCTTCATAATTGAGAATTCAAAAATATTCCCTCCGAGTCCATGACAAAATGGGAACAATCTTCCAGGAATGGATGTCTCTGTGGTTGGCCCAATAAAACCTTGGCTTTGCGGAACCCTCGGGGAATGAATGAGTCACTTTATGGAGTAGAATTTCCTGAATGGCTGAAGATGAAACCTTTAAGGGACAAAACATTTCAACCTTTAAATAGAAGTCTTTCTAAAATGGCCTCTTGGCCTCTTGCGTTCTAAAACAGAGTGCCCAGGACCTCATGTCACCAACCCCATTTCTAGGCAGCACTCTAGAGCTTAAGAGTGCCTGCAACTACTCTGCTTTCAGTATCTTACTTGAAGAACTTTCCCTCTCTCACCCTCCTACTTGGCTGGGGGGAATGTAAGTTGGTGCAGCCAGTATGGAAAAAGTGTGAGTTTCCTGAAAAAACTAAAACTAGAACGAATATATGATCCAGCAATCCCAATCCTGCAAACATACCCATACAAAACTATGTTTCAAAAAGACACGCTATGTTCGTAGCAGCACTATTCACAATAACCAAGACATGGGAACAATCTAAATGTCCATTGAATGGATAAAGAATATGTGATGCATATATATAATAGAATATTACTTAGCCATAAAAAAAATGTCATTTGCAGCAACATGGATGCAACTTGAGATTTTCACACTAAGTGAAGTATTAATGTTAGGTTGCACCAACCTAATAAAAAATCAGAAAGAGAAAGACAAATACCATATGATATCTTATGATAGCATATTCCACCTACATGTGGAATCTAAAATATGGCTCAAATGAATCTTTCTATAAACTAGAAACAGAACAGACTTGTGGTTGCCAAGGGGGAAGGGGTAGAGAAGGGAAGCACTGGGAATATGGGATTAGCTGATTTAAACTATTACATATCGGATAGATAAACAAGTTTCTACTGTATAGCACAGGGAACTATATATTCAATATCCTGTGATAAACCATAGTAGGAAAGAATATTTTTTAAATTATAGTTTTATGTATATAACTGAGTCCCTTTGCTATTCTGGAGAAGGAAATGGCAATCCACTCCAGTACTATTGCCTGGAAAATCCCATGGACATAGGAGCCTGGTAGGCTGCAGTCTATGGGGTCGCAAAGAGTCGGACATGACTGAGCAACTTCACTTTCACTTTCACTTTGCTGTACAGTAGAGATTGACACAACACTGTAAATCAACTATACTTCAATTAAAATAATAAAGAACTTTTCCTCTATAACCACAGTCCCTCTACCTGGCCATACCCCTGTTCCTCATGCCCACCATCTCTTCCCATCCCCCTCATTTCATCTCTAGTCTCTAGTCCTGCTTAGGACTGACAGTTATTGAAAACTCAGCTGCCGTGTCCAGTGGGTCAGCAGGTTTCTCTGTCTCTATTTATTAAAGCTACAGAACTGAAAACATACTGAAGAAAGTCATGGAACTGTGTTGCAAACAATCCTAGAAATAGCCCACAATCATTCAACCCAGGACATTTTCATTTAAAATTTTTCATGAAGTCCTTACACCCTCAAAGCAACCAGCAGGGGCAGTTTTAGCCACATTTTTATGAAGAAACTAAGAACTCCAGGTTAGAGGAGTTTTTATAAGGTCACCTGGCCAATAAGCTGCAGGTGGATAACGTGAATCTGGGCCCTCTAACTCCAAATTCATATATTTTGCTACTTCTTGAATCACCTACTCTGAAAATATCTGGTATCTAAAATCTGCCAAGTGAATGGGCAGAATAAGTAAAAACAGGCACTCCAGCTGAACTCCTTTGATACAAAGATCAGTGAATTCAAGCCTGACAGCGACTTTTTACTATCAGTGTTAAATTGTTGCTCATGCAAATCACCGTCATTGTTCATTGCAAAGAAGTGTTGGGTATAAAAAAGCCTCTGAAGTGTTTCTGCAGATGAACCAGAGGATGATGTGGCTGTCAGGGGTTTGCACCGCAAGAGTGTGCGCAGGCTCAGTCGCATCCAGCTCTTTGTGACCCCATGGGCTGTAGTTCACCAGGGTCCTGTCTATGTGATTTTCCAGATAAGAACACTGGAGTGGGTTGCCATTTCCTTCTCCAAGGGATGGTCCCGAACCAGGGATCAAACTCGGGTCTCCTGCAGATTCTTTGAGCTACCAAGGAAGCCCCCCCCCCCAATCCTGTGTGTGCAAACAGCCCTAAAGGAATAAATCCAAGGTGAGGGTCAAGGTGTCATTCTGTTTTTATCTCAAAGTCCCATAGACCAGAAATGTGCTCCTAATGATGTATCCACCTTCACCTATTCCAGGACAATACAACAGTGCCTTAACATTGCAACAAGTTAATGACACAGAATATTAGCTATTTGGATTTTTGCAATGCTCATTATGCCTTGCCTCACTAGAATATTCCAGGAAGACAAGGACTTGATCTTGCTTATTGCTATTCCTAGGGCCTGGAACATAATGAACTTTCAATAAATACTGGTTAGATCAATGAATTTAGTAAAACCTTATCAGTTCAAAAATGTCCCTGATTGAGAATCTGTGATCATTTAAACAGAGGTTATTAAGCAAACTGATAGTATATCTAAGATGAGGAAGCATTTAAACTATGTAGGATAACAAACTATTTACAAACAACTTGCTTGTTAATTATGATTATTTGTATACACATAACGGTCCCCAAGTTTTTCTTCTGAAAGACCTGGTTTACTTGATGGTTATGCAAAGCCTAGGTTCTTCCTTGAAGCTTAGTTCATAACACTTTAAGGATAGCCTTCAAAGTAATGTAATTGCATTTTAAAAAAAGAAAATGCAAGGACTTCCCTGGTAATTCAGGGGTTAAAACTCTGCATTTCCACTGTAGGGAGCATGGGTCAGATCCCTAATTGGGGAACTAAGTTCCCACATGCCACATGGTAAAAAATAAATAAACTATAATAGTAATATATAATAAATCATATAATAATATAAATAAATATAAAAGAAAATACATATTCTACAATTCAAATATTTGCAGTGATCTCATCAGAAAGCATATCCTATAAACACCTTAAAGTCTCGATGTTTTTATTCTCCACATGACTCACCCAGCATCCCAAAAATGTATCTTGAAACACTCAGTCCTTTTGACACTGAGGAAAGCGTGCCAGCAGCTGTAGCTGGCTTGAAAAAGAAATATGGACATGCTCTCAGGCAGTTTCCAACTACCCTGCGAGAACTTACAGCAGTGTCTTTCTTTCCTCCATCTATATATCGAGTGGCCCAGGTTTGCCATTTTCACCCATCAGATCATGGCATATGGCCTAGTCTTTTGAAGTTCAGCTCAGCAAACACTTCCTGCATCTGACACAGCCCCAGGTTTGAAGGCTCAAGGATGAGAAAACATGTCCTTCCTCCCCTCCAGAACCTTCTTCCACTGGGGGCAATTATACAAGTTACATTATTGGAGAAGGAAATGGCAACCCATTCCAGTGTTCCTGCCTGGAGAACCCCAGGGACAGGGGAGCCTGGTGGGCTGCCGTCTATGGGGTCGCACAGAGATGGACACAACTGAAGTGACTTAGCAGCAGCAGCATACAAGTTACGTTAATTATATTGGGATTATACTGACATAACCAGACTTTAACGAGAGCTACAGTTGAAGAGTGCTTAAGGGGCTGTGTAGATACAGACAAAGGAACAGGTCTTTCCACAAGGGGGAGAGGTGTCAGGGACAGAGAAGGTGACATGTGAAACTGTTCAGATTTACAATGTAGACAGGTAGGGAAAGCAGAAAGCACAGTTCATCTATGTATGAATGCTGGATCATAAACAAAAAATTACGTGGAAAAACCTCATAGAGTTGAGAAAATACTCGTGTAACTAGGGCTCTGGTTCCTAACCACCAAAACCACAAAAGCTGAGAAGATTAAAACTCGTCTAATCATCCAATTGCTTCATCACACAGCCACAAACTGAGGCTTGAATGCCACGTAAAGGGTCCAACTGGTGGTCATCAAAGGCAGGCAAGGTCAATAACTTTGTGAACGACCGTTTGCCGCACATCATCACCTCCTGCCAATCTTTATCTCTCATCTCTGTGCTTTCCGGGAGGAGGAGGGGGGAGTGGCGGACCTTCTAAAGAGTCAAATAGTCCGCAATAACCCCTTGCTAACCCAGCTGGTGAATTTCAGTTGAATACATAGATAATATGAGATAATGGGTCTGTTGCAACCCCTCAGAGGTAACCTTCCCTGCCACACCCCAGATGTCTGCTCCACCTGTGGTCTACCGCTGCAAGTTAAAGAACCTCTGATTTATTTGCAGCAATACAGGAGAAGTTGGGCTAGAACTTCAGCCTCCAGCAGCCATAAGGATGAGGATAAAGGGGTCAGTATCTGGAGCCGTGGGGAGGCAGGCAGTCCTTGGAGGAGAGCTTTCTGGCTGCAGCAGAGTTTAAGCTACCCTAGAGCAGAGTTTCTCAAAGGGACACTGCAAACATTTTGTGCTGGATAATTCTTGGTTGTGAGAGTTGAGTCTGTGCATCCCAAGTGTCTTAGTAGGTTCAAGCTGCTAATGAACCAAATACTATACACCATAGTGGTGGCTTAAACGACAGGACTATATCTTACAGCTGTGGAAGCTGAAAGGCTGAGATCAGAGTGCCAGCATGGCGGTGTTCTGGCGAGAACCTTCTTCTTGGTTTGCAAACGACCTCTTACTTGCTATATTCTCATACAGCTGAGAGAAAGAGAGGCTGATACCAAACAGAAGACCAGCAGGGGCTCAAACTGGGATGGGGACCACCGACTGTTACTACACACACTATGTGTTCAACCTGCAGCTATTAATACAAGTCTTCCACCTCATCTCCCAAACATACCATCTTCCTCCCTCATCTCCCTGTATTTGCCTTACTATGAAAACTAAACACAAACAGTTGGGGCTAGTAACACCCCCACACCACAAACCTCTGAATTATAATGGATATTTGAAAGTGAAGTCACTCAGTTGTGTCTGACTCTTTGTGACCCCATGGACTGTAGCCCACCAGGCTCCTCCATCCATGGGATTTTCCAGGCAAGAATACCCTCCTCAAAGGGATCTTCCCCACCCAGGGATCGAACCCAGGTCTCCTGCACTGCAGGCAGACTCTTTACTGTCTGAGCCACCAGGGAAGCCCCTATAATAATGGATATTTTATATCCATTATAAATGGATATAATGGCCACATAATGGCCACTTAATCTATGGGCTTTCTAGCGGCTCAGTGGTAAAGAATCCCCCTGCCAGCGCAAGAGACCCAAGAGATGAGGGGTTCGATCCCTGGGTCCGGAAGATCTCTGGAGAAAGAAATGGAAACCCACTCCAATATTCTTTCCTGGGAAAACCCATGGATGAAGGAATCAGTCCATGGGTCTCAAAGAGTCGGGTTCAGTTCAGTTCAGTTCGGTCGCTCAGTCCTGTCCGACTCTGCAACCCCATGAATCGCAGCACGCCAGGCCTCCCTGTCCGTGAGACTTCCAAACTAGACAACAGCCATCTGGAACAAGCACTGTTCTAAACCTTTTACAGGAATTCTCTCATTTAATCCTTATGACAGGCCTATGGGGTTGGTACTATAACTATAAACCTTATAAACGGGGAAAGTGAGCTCTAGAGATGGATGGAGACCGGCTCCGGGACAGGCAACCAATAGGAGGCCAGGCAGACAGCGGCCAGGCCAGCGGTGATGGGGCAGGAGAGGGAGATGCGTGCGCGCCTCCGATGCCTCCCCCATCCTCCACAGCAGTTAGGAGAAAGAAGCTAAGAGGAAAGGGGGAGCTCAGAAATGAAAGAAGAGCATGAATAAAGAGAGATGAGATGGCGAGAGAGGCCCATCGGGCTGTGCTCCTTGGAGCGGGAGACGGGTGCCCTTCTTGCCACACCCACGCCCCGCGGGCCCTGGACCGCTCCCTGGGGTCAGGGGTCTGCCTCTTCAAGAGGGAGGGCGCAGTCTCCTGTGCGGGCACAGGGTTGGCTCTGTGTCAACTCTTCCAGAGCCCACCCGCCGGCTCTTCCGACCCTGCCCTCTGGCGCTCTTGCTCCCCCTTCCCACGCCGCCGCCTACACCACAGGCCTCTAGACCTGGGGCGGGTCTGACACCTGCTTCTGTGGGAACTTGGCCCAGGGGGCTCTCGCCCACCAGGCGCCTCTGATTCGTCTCACCACTGTGAACCCCACATAGTCCTCCAAACCTAGAACCCCTGCCCCTGACCTTTGGCCTTCCCTTGGGGGCGAAGAGTTGATTCATTGGAAAAGACTCTGATGCTGGGAGGGATTGGGGGCAGGAGGAAAAGGGGACGACAGAGGATGAGATGGCTGGATGGCATCACCGACTTGATGGACTTGAGTTTGAGTGAACTCCGGGAGTTGGTGATGGACAGGGAGGCCTGGCGTGCTGCAATTCATGGGGCCGGAAAGAGTTGGACACAACTGAGCGACTGAACTGAACTGAACTAATGGGGTTCCTCACCCTGGCCTGTGAGCCAGGCCTCATGGGCCCTCCCTGAACTGACCAGTCCACACGACTGTCCCTTCCGTCCTCCTGCCCTGAGCTCTAGGCATGGGTCAACACCCTACCCTGAGCAATACCTGCCAGAAGCCGGCCACTGCCCACCCCAGGGTCCCCCTGTCACCACAGGGTCACCTCCCCCTCCCTACCTTTCAGCCCACCCTCCCTGACTCATCCCAGCCCTCCCTTCCATGCAACTCAGCCTGCAAAGCCTCTGTAGAACCGTGCTTCCCTCACCCTCCTCCCAGCCTCTGCCAGAATTCCTCAGGGAGGTCCAGGCCCTACAGGAGGATTGCCAGGGGCCCTTGTTTAAAATACCGTGACAGTGAAATAAGCCAGACACAAAAGGACACATGCTACGTGATCCTGCTTATAGAGGTCCCTGTTGTTTGTTGTTCAGTTGCCAAGTCATGTCCGACTCTTCACAACCCCATGGACTGCAGCACGCCAGGCCTCCTTATTCCCCACCGTCTCCTAGAGTTTGCCCAAGTTCATGTCCATTGCATTGGTGATGCCATCCAACCATCTCATCCTCTGTCGCCCTCTTCTCCTTTTGCCTTCAATCTTTCCCAGCATCAGGGTCTTTTTCAGTGAGTCGGTTGTTTGCATCAGATGACCAAAGTACTGGAGCTTCAGCTTCAGCGTCACTCCTTTCAGTGGGGATTCAGGGTTGATTTCCTTTAGGATTGATCGGCCTTAGGAAGCACTGCTATCAATAAAGCTAGTGGAGGCAATGGAATTCCAGCAGAGCTATTTAAAATCTTAAAAGATGATGCTATGACAGTGCTGCACTCAATCTGTCAGCAAATTTGGAAAACCCAGCAGTGGCCACAGGACTGGAGAAAGTCAGTCTTCATCTCAATTCCCAAGAAGGGCAGTACTAAAGAATGCTCAAATCACTGGATAACTGCACTCATCTCTCTAGTAAAGTTATGCTCAAAATCCTGCTTACTAGGTTTCAGCATTACGTGAACCAAGAACGTCCAAATAGAGGTCCTTAGAGTAGTCAGATTCAAAGACAGAAAGTAGAGTGGTGGTTGCCAGGGTCTGGGGGAGGGAAATGGGGCACGTTTGCTTAATGGGGAAAGGGTTTTGGTTTGGGAAGATGAAAAAAGTTCTGGAGATGGTTGGTGGTGAAGGTTCCAGAACATAGTGAATGTATTTAATGCCACTGAACTATACATTTAAAAATGGTTAAAATGGTCAATTTTCCATTCTGTATATTTTATCACGATAAAAAAAAATGCTATGACAAAATCAGAATCTTGGGGGAAGTGTGAAGAAACTCACATTTTTAAGCAGCTCCCCACTGGTTCTTATGCCCCCTCAGTGTGAAAGCCAGGAATTGTTATGGCCTCTTAGTTGTGTTCCCAGGAGTGACATATGGATGTGAGAACTGGACAGTAAAGAAGGCAGAGCGATGAAGAATCGATGCTTTCGAACTGTCGGGCTGGAGAAGACTCTTGAGAGTCCCTTGGACAGCAAGAAGATCAAACCAGTCAATCTTAAAGGAAGTCAACCCTGAATACTCATGGGAAGGACTGATGCTGAAGCTGAAGCTCCAATACTTTGGTCACCTGATGCGAAGAGCCAACTCACTGGGAAAGACCCTGATGCTGGGGAAGATTAAGGGCAGGAGGAAAAGGGGGTGACAGAGGATGAGATGGTTGGATGGCATCTCCAACTCAATTGATATGAACTTGGGCAAACTCAGGAGATGGTGAGGACAGGGAAGCCTGGCGTGCTGCAGTCCACGGGGTCAAAAAGAGTCAGACATGACTTGGTGACCGAACAACTTAGCTGTGTGAACTCAGTCAGGTCAAAGAATGTACTCAGCCCAAAGTCCCCTGTCTGAAAATGGACACGAGACTTTCCTCACCTGTTCTTGTCCAGGTTACACGAGATGCGGAATATAAAGTGCCAGGTGTGGGAGCTGCCCAGCAAAAGCAAATTTGACAGTTGATCCACAAGCATTTAGGGCTTCCCAGATGGCTCAGTGGTAAACAACTTGCCTGCCAGTACAGAAGATGCTGGTTCAATCTCTGGCCTCAAGATTCCCAAGGAGGAGGAAATGGCAACCCACTCCAGTATTCTTGCAAGGATAATCCTATGGAGAGGACCCTGGAGGGCTACAGTCCAGGAGGTCGCAGAGAGTCAGACACAGCTGAGCAATGGCGCACACACACCACAGCGCTTGCAGGGGTCTGCCCACAGCACCCCTGCAGTCCCAGCTGTTTGCGCAAAGCAGGAGTCTCCCTTCCCCACTCTCAGGCCTCTAAAGAGTTACCTGCCTGGGCCTGGCCGATCCAGTCAGCACACACATTCCATTCCTCTCAGCAAGAGTCCAGGGCCTGGGAGGGGTGGAGCTGGCCCCCAAGACCTCCTCACGGCAAAACTGGACCCCTTCAGGCCTGCCGGTGATCCCCCGCAGTTTCCCTCACAGGCCGGGAGAAGGAGAGGACAAGTTAGAGGCAGGAGGGGCAGAAAGACCTCTGAGCGTGTAAAAGGGGATGGGGACACAGGCCAGGGTCCAGGGTTTCCTGACAGGGTGAGGGTTGCACCAGATCCTGAGGGCTGATTGACGTAGGGGGTGGCCAGGGCGCTTCTGGCCAAAGGAGTAGAATGTACAAAGGCCCAGAGGCCGCTGGTGTGTTTGGGCAGGAGCAGAAGCCAGGTGGTGGGGACTGGGAAGGGCATACTGATGCAGGCGGGAGCCTGGCATATAGAAGGAAGCCTAGCATGCAGACTGTTTTACTCAGAAGCCTCTGGATCCCAAAAGCCCCACCACCACCCCAATCAGCAGTCCCTGCTGGGAACCAGCTTGGAATCTCTTTCTTGTGCTCAAGGGAATCCCCCTCCAAGGAGACAGTGTTATCTTAAGAGCACAAAGCCTTCAGCCCCTTGATGTCCTGTCCCTCCCACAGACTCAGTCAGGCAGGTCTGGTCAGCACACAAACATTCCATTCCTCTCAGCAAGAGCCCAGGGCCTGGGAGGGATGGGGTTGCTCCCATCCCAGGGCTTCTCACACCAAAACTGGATCCCTCCGGCCACCAGTCTCCCCCACCCCTCCCAAACAGACCCAGGGCACTTAGTTCAGGTCTCACTCATGTCCTTTCTACCACTTTCTAGACCTCAGGCGAGCACCAGTAGAAATACGTCTCTTTTCTTTTCTTTTTTTTTTCTCTTTTACTTTTCCCAAATTGACCACCCTTAGCTATGTTTAGAAAAGAAGAAAGTTTAAGTCAGTACAAAAATCACTTTCAAATAATATCTCCCAGGCCTTTGGGGATAAAAACGTTTCTCTAATGTCGACAGTTAAGATTACAAAGTATGCCTATTTCAGCTCTTACCGTAATAAGATAGTTGGACATTTTTAATACCTTAAAAAAAAAAGAGAGAGAGATCCATTTACTTGCGTAGTTCGGGGTCTGTGAAGTGGTAAATGTGCCAAGAAATTACCTAAAAAGTCTTGCCAGGCCAGCATTTTTGTCTCGGGTACCAGGAGGGTTGGAGGTCTGCCAGGTGGCTAGTGACGTCTTTATTAAGATGTCTCCCCAAGGGCCTGTCACGTGCCGAGGAGGACACCCTGGGCAAGTGCCAAGCCTCAGCTCTCCAACCCAACCCTCCCACTCCCTTCATCCTCTCTGCGTAAAATCCAAGTCGTCTTTCTAGAACAGACTCTCCAGGCAGGTGATCCAGCTTTGCATGCAGTCTTGTCCCCTTCTTTGTTTTGCCCATGAAACCGTTCTTGAAAGTTTTCCAAAATGGCTTTTTAGAGTATTCCTAGCTCCAATATTTCACTTCAGTGAAGTGTTTTTCACTTGAATAAAAAGCGATGGTAATTTGGCAGGTGCCTGGGAGCTGGGATCCAGAGAAGAGAGAGAGAAGATGCTGGGTGTCCTTGTGTCTTGATTTTGCTGGATCTGTAGAAGGTTAGCATCCTTTCCTCATTTCCAACAGGAGGGCAGTAGGCAGGCCTTGGAAAGTCTTGCCCAGACCCCCACTTCCTGCTAGGCAGGGAGGCCTCTGTCCAGACTCACACCTGCTATGGAAGCAGGCTGGACTCTCTGGCCAGCTGTCCTGAGCCCTGAGAGCCACCCAACCCTTTCCTTTGCCAATCTTGTCTCTTTGCTCCTTTCCAGATCCCCTAGTGACTGATACTCTAAGAGTGGAAGAAAATAAAGCTCAAGGGTTACATTAATTCAGCATCTCCAACCCTTTTGGCGCCAGGGACTGGTTTTGTGCAAGACAATTTTTCCATGGACGGGTGGGAGTGGAAGATGGTTTGGGGATGATTCAAGTGCATTACATGTATTGTGCACTTTATTTCTGTAATTACTACATCAGCTCCACCTCAGATCATCAGCCATTAGATTCCCAAGGCTGGGGACCCCTGCATTAAATCATTGCATTCATTCAGAGGCTAATCAGGCAAACAGGATTAGGCTTAACCCTTTCTCAGAGGCTCTGAACACCAGTTTTGACCTCTGTCTTCAAGCAGGGCCTTCCTTCCTGAGCTCTCTGATATGCTAGGAATTCTGCACTCAGTTAAAAAAAAATCCCTCCTGGATTTGACAATTTCTGACCTGACCAAGTCGGAATGTGTGTGGGGAGGAATGCTCCTCGCCTGGAGGAGGACAACCCAGCCTGGGAACCTGCACATCAGTGAGTAACACCCTGGACCTTCACAGGAAAGCCCAGAGGCTGCCTGCCTTGAGGAACCAGACACAAAAACTGCACAGCCTGCGTAGTTGCTGGGTGACCTTTCACCCTGAGGTAACTTGGATGAGCAGGAAAGTGTTATGGGCTGAATTGTGTCTCTTACCCTGCAAATCCATATGTAGAAGTACCTCCAGTACCTCAGAATGTGACTGTATTTGAAGTGGGTGCTTTGTTTTGGCCTTGCCACATCTTTCAGGCTCTTACTTCCCCAACCAGGGATTGAACCTGGGACCCCTGCAGTGAAAGTGCAGAGTCTTCACCACTGGACAGCCTGGAAATTCCCTGAAGATGGTCTTTAAAGAAGTTGTTGTTCAGTTGATAAGTCATGTCTGACTCTTTGCAACCCCATGGACTGCAGCACTGCCAGGCTTCCCTGTCCTTCACTATCTCCCAGAGTTTGCTCAAACTCATGTCCATGGAGTCGGTGATGCCATCCAACCATCTCATCCTCTGTCACCCCCCTCTCCTCCTGCCCTTAATCCTTCCCAGCGTCAGGGTCTTTTCCAGTGAGTTGGCTCTTCATATCAGGTGGCCAAAGTATTGGCGTTTCAGCTTCAGCATCAGCCCTTCCAATGAATAATCAGAGTTGATTTCCTTTAGGATGGAGTGGTTTGATCCCCTTGCTGTCCAAGGGACTCTCAAGAGTCTTCTCCAGCACCATAGTTTGAAAACATCAATTTTTCGGCGCTCAGCCTTCTTTATGGTCCCATTCTCACATCCATACATGACTACTTTAAAGAAGTAATTAAGTTAAAATAAGGTCATTAAGGTGGGCCCTAACACAATACAACCAGTGTCCTTATAACAAGAGGAAATAAAGACACAGTTAAAGAGGGACAACCATGAGGAGACAGAAGACCATGATTTATAAGCCAAGAAGAGGGGTCTCAAGAAACCTTCTCTGACACATTTCTATCTTGGACTTCTAGTCTCCAAACTGTGCAAAAACAAATGCCTGATGTTCAGCCATCTGGTTGACAGTGCTTTGTCCTAGAGGCCCAAGCAAACGAGCGCAGAAGATGCAGCTGTAGACATGCCCCCATGCAAGTGACAGAGAGAAACTTTGGGAGGTTCAGAGACGAGGTGAGATGCATTAAGAACTTGCAGGGAGGGCAAGAGATCCTCAGCCATGATATTTGGCTGCAACTGATTTGCTAAGAGAGTTTACGCTGCATCTGTGAAAGCCTTTCCGATCAAATTGGTCAGGCAGAGAAGAGAAGAATGAAAGAAATCCTCTATGTATTGGGTTGGCCAAAAAGTTTGTTTGTGTGCTTCTATGAGATGTAATGGAAAACATGAATGGACTTTTTGGCCAACCTGTACATGGAATTTCCAGAATTCTCTCTCCATGGGGTCCTGGGTTGGGGTGGCCATAGGAGAAAGTGTGTGGACTTGGAGGGCAGAGAGAAAGCAAGCCCTTTCGCACACTGAGGGTGGAGCAGGGCAGGCAGATGCGGGGTGGCTCAGGCACTCGGTGGTGGTGGGGCAGCCCCTCCACTCCGGGCTAGGTGTGTGCGACTCTGGGGTGCGGAGCCCCGGCTTGTCCTGCAGGTAGCTGTATCATGGGGATGACAGGTGGTGACAGCTCTCCCAGGCTGTCCCTCATACTCCCGACTCCACATCCATCTTCGCTCCCGAGCTGGCTCAGCGGAGACCAGCATTCCAGGCTCAACCCTCCAGCGCCTCGTTACTGCCTGCACACCTCCTACCAGACCTACCACTGCCACCCAAAAGCCTCCCAAAACGTCTGCTTCTAGCAAGTCACCCTTCAACACTCTTCAAAGACAAGGTCCCGCCAGATCAAGTCTAAACACTCTGCCTTGATGCTAAGACCTTTTATAATATGTCCCCACCCTACTGTCCCATCGTCTCCCCCACTATTTCCCAACACGTGCATTCTGCCAAGTGAGGCCAGTCCCTTCTCTCCAGTTGGGATCTGCCATGCCCACTGCATCTCTCAGATTTGTTCCCACACTATTGGCCCTCTCCTTCTTCAAGGTCCAGTTCAAGTCTGATCTTCTTCGCTAAACTTTCAAGGCCGTCAGGTGCAGAATTTAAGAGAAAAGACCCTGGAGTCAGGCTGTCTGAATTCAAACCCTGGCTTTGCCCTTCCAGCTTTCAATGACTTTGAAGAAATTACTTCATCTTTCTGGGCCTCAGTTTCCTCCACTGCAAAACAGGGATGTATGGAGTTCACAAGGTTATTGTGAGGACTAAGTGAGTTAAGACACATAAAGCTTTTTACTGTGCCTGACACATAGAAAGCACTTGATAAGCGTTGGTTCTTATTTCATTGTATTATTACCTGATTATCCCATCCTTTCCAATACTCTTTTCCCTGAATTTCTACGCCTGGTATGGTAGAGACCACATCACTCAACTATTTAATTAGAGTCTGTCTTGTACTGTTTGCTGTGATTCCATGTGTAACAAACAGGAACAAGGACATTTTATCTATGATCAGAACACCAATAGGCAATAGCCTATTCATGAACATAAAATATTCCTCATTCTTAACTAGCAGCATAAGGGGGGAGAAACTGCCCTGCTTCTTCCTGGTAGCATTTAACCCCTAAGAGACCTAGAAAGGAAAAGTTGGGGACAAATCGTCAGGAGCAGGAAGACACAAAAATGCCCACAGAATGGTCCTGAAATGCATCTTACTGGTGCGTCTGAACACCAAGAAGATGAGATTTTGACAGATGTGGTTTTCGCATCAAGAAGCACTGTCTTTGGAGTGGCCTGACCGGAGGCCAGGCCCTCAGCCAGCATCTGCTCCCGGAAACTGAACTGCACCTCAAGTAATGGAAGATCTCAAAGGTCCAGGGCCCAAGAGGCCAGCAGATGGTGATAGTATCAGGATGGGTAGGCCCCAACGCTGTGCAGGCTCCCAGCATGATTGCCAAGGGACTCCTGGTTTACCACCCAGACTGCTGAAAGTTCATGAATCAGTCAGTCCATAGATCACGATAACATGGGAGTTAAGAGGCACTCAGCTGTTTCAGGTCTCTATTTCTTCAGCTTTAAAATGAAGAGGTTGCTGGAACCAGAGGAGAGCTAACAAACCACTCAGTTCTATAATTCTGCACAGTGAGTTCTCTGCACAGTCAGAGTAGGCAAAGGTAGTCAAGGATGACTCTGAGAGTTTGATTTCTGTCAATATTACCCCAAAGCACTCCTCAGATTCAATCCAATCCCTACCAAAATTCCAAAGGCATTTTTCACAGAAATAGAAAAAAAAAAATCCCCAAAGTCTCCAAAGAGCCAAAGCAATCCTGAGAAAGTAGAACAAAGCTAGAGGCATCACATGTCCTGATTTTAAACTATATTACAAAGCTGTAATAGTCAAAACAGACACATAGATCAATGAAACAGAATACAGAGCCCAGAAACAAAACCATCCTTTTATAGTTAATTAGCTTACAACAAGGGAGCCAAGAATATACAATGTGGAAAGAATAGTCTCTTCAATAAATGAGAGGTTAATTTCTTCATCCCTATACATGGAGCTGCAGAAAAGAATGGGAAAAAAAACAGAGACACGGTACAACCTGATGCACTTGGCACTAGAGCCCTCTTGGCTGAGAGGTGCCAAGGCCAAGGATGAATCCAGCAAGGTGTGCACTTACCTGGGTTCAAGTTTCAGCTCTGATACTTACAGGCAAGTTATCTGATTTTTGTGATGCCTTGATTTTATCAGCCAGTACACAAGGCTAATAATAATACTTCATGCACTTATTGATTAAAATATAAATCACTTTGCACAGTACCCAAAGCAGAGGAGGTGTCCAAATCATTCAGAAAATGTTGATTAGGTACCCACTAAGAGACAGATACTGTTCCAAGGCACTGGGGCACAGTCTGGAGAGAGAAAAAAAAAAAACCCTCTTTATAGAGTTTACTTTTAGAAGTAGAAGATAGGTAATAAGAAATAACTTTAATAAAGATCAGATTTCCTCAAAAGTGCAGGAGACGAATATGAAGAAAACTCAACTAGGGTAAATAGGATAGAAATGGAGGTGTGATTTCTAGGTACAGTCCTAGCAAAGGCTACTCAGAGAAGACAAGCCTTGAATGGACACCTCAGGAAATGTCACTATTATCCTCATGGCCAGTACTCAGGGCTTGGTGCCAACAGTGTATATTTCCTGGTGTCCAGATAAGCATTTCTGCCCAACATACCTCACAAAAGGGAAGTATGGATTGGAAGAGAACTTAGAGATTCTCTGGTTCATTTTATCAAGGAAGAATGAAACCCAGAAAAGGGTGGGCCAACAAACCCAGGTTCACATGGTTAGTTCAGAAGCCAAGATTAATTCCAACTCCAGTCTCCTGACTCTAAGACCATGTTCTTTTCTCTGCTTCATACCCCGTTGCCCCAGGCTGACTCAGACCCATGTGAAATTGTGGCCTGGAACCTGGAAGATTTCTCTCCTGTATTGTATTTCAGTCTGGACTGTAGCTAATGGTTATTAGCTGTGCAGTCTGAATATATCTCATTCAGACACACTTACAGGGGAAGAAATGATCGTGAATTTGCAAGAAGACATCCATGAACCAGTGACCCCAGTTTAAACAACTAAGAGTTAAAGGCCATCACTTCAGGGGGTCCCTGGGCACCAAGCATACCTCACACACAAATGCAAACATACCACCTTGGCACTACTCACATGACATTCCTTAGCTATAATTCAGTGGTTAAAAGACCAAGAATTTGTTTCCATTTTTCCCCCTTAGGTTGTTGTAAAAACAATAGCTGATTTGTATAGGCGGCAGTAGCTCAGACAGTAAAGAATGTGCCTGCAATGCAGGGGACCTGGGTCGAGACCTGGCTCAAGAAGATCCCCTGGGGAAGAAAATGACAACCCACTCCAATATTCTTGCCTGGAAAATTCTATGGACAGAGGAGCCTGGAGGGCAAAGAGTCAGACAGGACTGAGCGGGACTAACACGAAGACTCCTTGAGCCCCTGAGAAGGCAACTTGGAGTCCAGTTTGGGGAACCTGAATATGATACAGGTTTTTGAAGGGCTGTTTGCTATAGGATAAATCTTTGCAGCAATCAGGGGCATTTATAAGAACTGCTAAGGCTAAAGAGAGTTGCAAAAAGTGATCCACCCAGTTTGCTTCCTTTTGAAGCTGCCCTGGGCCACAGGTCAGGAAGCAACAGTTAGAACTGGACATGGAACAACAGACTGGTTCCAAAGAGGAAAAGGAGAATGTCAAGGCTGTATATTGTCACCCTGCTTATTTAACTTATATGCAGAGTACATCATGAGAAACGCTGGGCTGGAAGAAGCACAAGCTGGAATCAAGATTGCCAGGAGAAATATCAATAACCTCAGATATGCAGATGACACCACCCTTATGGCAGAAAGTGAAGAGGAACTCAAAAGCCTCTTGATGAAAGTGAAAGAGGAGAGTGAAAAAGTTGGCTTAAAGCTCAACATTCAGAAAACAAAGATCGTGGCATCTGGTACCATCACTTCATGGGAAATAGATGGGGAAACAGTGGAAACAGCGTCAGACTTTATTTTTGGGGCTCCAAAATCACTGCAGATGGTGACTGCAGCCATGAAATTAAAAGACGCTTACTCCTTGGAAGAAAAGTTATGACCAACCTAGATAGCATATTCAAAAGCAGAGACATTAGTTTGCCAACAAAGGTCCATCTAGTCAAGGCTATGGTTTTTCCAGTGGTCATGTATGGATGTGAGAGTTGGACTGTGAAGAAAGCTGAGCACCGAAGAATTGATGCTTTTGAACTGTGGTGTTGGAGAAGACTCTTGAGAGTCCCTTGGACTCCAAAGAGATCCAACCAGTCTGTTCTGAAGGAGATCAGCCCTGGGATTTCTTTGGAAGGAATGATGCTAAAGCTGAAACCCCAGTACTTTGGCCACCTCATGGGAAGAGTTGACTCATTGGAAAAGACTCTGATGCTGGGAGGGATTGGAGGCAGGAGGAGAAGGGGACGACAGAGGATGAAATGGCTGGATGGCATCACTGACTCAATGGACGTGAGTCTGAGAGAACTCTGGCAGTTGGTGATGGACAGGGAGGCCTGGCGTGCTGCGATTCACGGGGTCACAAAGAGTCGGACAGGACTGAGTGACTGAACTGGGCCACAAGGATGAGACTGGAACCTGATAGCAGTGGGACTTTAATATGTCTGCATATCTCTCAGAGACTAGGAACACCTGTGGGCCATTCGAGTGGGGGGACCTCACAGCACCATCCATCCATTCATGGAACAGATACAAACTGAGCACCTAGTATGTGCCTGGCCCTGTCATAGACACTGAGAATACGTCAGGAAACCAAAGTCCCTGACATCATGACATCATGAAGCTTACAAGGGGGCTTCCCACGTGGCGCTAGTGGTAAAGAATCGGCCTGCCGATGCAGGAGTCGTGGGTTCGATCCCTGGGTCCCCTGGAGAAGGAAATGGCAACTCACTCCAGTATTCTTGCCTGGAGAATCCCATGGACAGAGGAGCCTGGCAGGCTACAGTTCATGGGGTCGCAAGAGTCGGACATGACTGGGCCACACATATATACACACACACACTCTAGTGAGGAGGAAGGAAATGAACAAACTAGGGAGTGAATCTGTCAGAAAGCGCTAAGTAAGTGGGTAAAAGGCATGAGTGATGCCTGGAATCAGGACAGTGAGAGCTTGTTACTTTAAAGTTTCAGAGCAGGGCGCTCTCCAGAAGTGACCTTGGAGGGTGAGGGGTTTGTTAAGGTAAGAACATTCGAGGCTAGTTCTCCAAAAACTCTAAAGCCCTGAGGCAGAACAGTGAGGGGACACTCATGACCTGAGCTGAGGAGGGAAGGAGAAATAGGGTCAGAAGAGCAGAGGGGACCTACAGACCTTTGCAAGCACTTATATTTGGCCTCCAGTGAGATGGACAGTGGGATGCTGGAAGGTCAACAGGAATAACATTACCTGATTGATGTCTTAAAAGTGTTAGTCGCTCAATCCTGTCCGTCTTTTTGCCACCATAGCCTGCCTGGCTCCTCTGTCCATGAAGAATTTTCCAGGCAAGAATACTGCAGTGGGTTCCCATTTCCTTCTCCAGGGGATCTTCCTGACCCAGGGATTGAACGCACATCTCCTGCATTAGCAGGTGGATTCCTTACCACTGAGCCACCAGGGAAGTCCAATAATGTCTTTAAAAGGTTGAACCAATTGTTGTGCTCATAAAGAGACCGCAGGGGGACCAAGATCAAAACAGGGGGAGCAGTCAGGAAACCACTGTCCTGATCCAGATGAAGCCGTGGGGCCTGGATCCAGGCAGCAAAGGTGGGATGGAGAGAAGTGACTCAATTCTGGATACAGAAGATGGACCGAATGGGAACTGCTCATTGTCTAAACATGTAAAAGAATTTGAGAAGTCCAGGATGACACCAGAGCTTCAGCCGGAAGAACCTGAGTTTAGAGCTGACACTGATGGAGATAAAGTCCATGAGACGGCCTGGGGTGGGCTGGGGGTGGGGGAGAAGGGAGGTCAGGAGAATTCTCCCAGCAGGTGTTCAAGCTCTTATCTTGATTTATAAAGTCAACCGTGCATAAAAGATGGACCATTATGACCCTGCAATTTTACCACTGAGTATAAATAACACCCAAAAGAACTGAAAGCAGGGACTTATACATATTAATACTTGTACACCAGTGTTCATGGAAGTGCTATTCACAACAGCCAAAAAGTGGAAACGGGGGCTTCCCCGGCAGTCCAGTGGTTAAGACTGCACGCTTCCAATGAAGCAAGCGCAGGTTCTGTCCTTGGTCAGGGAACTAAGATCCCACATGCTGTGGGAAGTGGCAAAAAAAAAAAAAAAAATTGGAAACAACTCAAATGTCCATCAACAGATGAACAGATAAATAAAATGTGACTTTACATACAATTCAGCCTTTAGAAGAAAGGAAATCCTGACCCGTCCTACAACATGGATAGGCCTTAAAGATATTATGCTAAGTGGAGTAAGCCAGCCGCCAAAGGACAAATGTTGTATGATTCCATTGGTACGAGGAACCTAACGTAGTTAAATCCATAGAGACAGAAAACAGAATCATGGTTGCCAGGAAGTGGAGAGAAGAAAGGAGAAGTTATTGTTTAATAGGTACAGAGCTTCTGTTTGGGAAAATGAAAATGTTCTGGGGACAGAGAGCAGTGATGATTGCACAACAAATGTGAATGTACTCGTGCCACTTAACTGTACACCTAAAGATGGTTAAAACAGTAAATCTTAAGCATATTTTATAATTTAAAAAAACAGATGCAATCTCACAGGTTAGTCCACTGGCAAGTGCTCTAGAAGGCTTTAGAGATTTATAAATTAAAAAAAAAATCAAATCATCCTAGAGTTTCCCTATGGTTCCTGTACCCAATCCACCAAGAGGGCTTCAGAATAGGAAGAAGGAGAGCGCTGGGGGAGGGGAAGAGATGCAATCGGGCACAAAGAACAATGTGGAACAGGTATGACTGGGAATTTCCTGGTAGTTCAGTGGTTAGAGATCAGGGCTCTCACTGCCAGGGGCCCAGTTTCCATTCCATGTCGGGGAACTAAGATCCTACGAACCTTGCGGTGCAGATGAAAAAAAATAGACAGAGAAAGGACTGGAATAAGATGGTCAGAGACACAAAGTAAGCAAAGAGGATTGACAACGGGCTCAGAGATGCTGTGGGCCACCAGAGGCGGAGAGACCTGATTACAGCTTTGGTGACCCAGAGAAAGTCATGGTGCTTAACGTCCCCTGAGAAGCTGATAAAAGGGCATCATTATACAAAAGCTCACATTACCAAGTACTTACTGTGTCTGAGCCCTGCACAGCTACTAACTGGCTTAATCTTCACAACCACCACTCAAGGGAAATACTCAAATCATCCTGATTTCACAAATGGGGAAACTAGAACTCACCCCTATTAGAAGATTAGAGTATGGGAAACAGAAGTCAAACCCAAGCAGCCCAAGAGTTCCGGAGTAGAGCTCTTAACCACTAGGCTACCCAGCTCTCAATGCCAGACAGTGTGACATGCAGCATGGCGACTTTGGGAGCTGACATTTACAGACTGCACTTTCCAGCAGTTCATCTTCCAAAACCCTCTTAAGCATTTAAAACACCATGGGGCCAGATGTCTCCATCCAAAAGCCCCACTGGTGTGAACTCCACAGCCTTATCTCCATGTCCAGCCATGGTTCTCAGATCAGACACACTGATTTTCTGTTTATTTACAAAAAGAGACTTTATGGCAAGAGCGGACAGCAGCGATGCCGTGAGAAAGCCAGCCCCAAGCTCTGTTGTGTGTTTAACTATGAAGGGACACAGCAGAATTCTCTTGAGAAGCTGATGCAGAGAAAGCTGGAGGCCAATGGCAGGGGCAGGAAAGGTTTGTTTCTGACTAAGTCATGTTTACACAAAACCCTGACTTCAAAGTCCATGCAAGTGAGGGCCATGCAAGCAGGTTTCAAAGGAAACATTTGTGACCAGGAAAAAGCCTCTGACCTGGCTGATAGCGGAGTGCCTGGCAAGGATAACTGTAATCTTTCTCCTGTCATTTAAAGCAAAGCTTGTGAAGATGAAAAACCACAGCAAGTTCTTCTAAGCTCTGCAGACTTTACATGAATCCCCGTGCCTGGCTGCATTAATTCTACCTCTTTCCATGCTGGCTGTTGATAAATACTCACTGAATGAATACATGTGATGGATGCACCCAGTGTATAACAAATCCTTTAGGGAAAGGGGTCAAGTCTCCATCATCTTTAAATCTCGAGACACTTAATAAATGTCAAGGTACATCATACCAGAAAAAAATACTGTGCTGAAAATGCAAACACTGAGAGGCTAGAAGCTGCTCCCAAGAAAACAAGAGAGGAGTACACAGCCACGTGAGTGCTGGGAAGCCAGCCAGAAGCTCCTGCCATCATCTCTCTATTTGACGTGCCAGGCATGCTGTCCTGGGGACCTTCCTAGGTCCTCAGGGGATGTGAAGTCTGGCAGAAGCCCAGTACTGTTGGAGCCTAGCACCACGGGAGAGCACACAGAAGGAGCACAGAGCCCAGACCCGGAGGCTCAGGGGTGTCTGGGGTGGTGACTTGAAGGCCCAGATAAACAGAGGGCATTGTGAAGACAGGAGCAGGGACCAGCATCATGAACCTGGATACCAGCAAGCACTTGAGTATGGCTCGGATGAAAGGTACAAGCGGGGGGTGATGAGATGGAAGCAGGTCATGGCAGCCTTGGGTGCTAAGTCAAGGACATGCATTTCACCCTGAAAGTCAAGAGGAGCCTTTGAAGAATTTTAAGGAGAGGAGTAACATGATCTGATTTTTATTTTAGACTGGCCTCTACTTAAAGCCCACTCCATTCATGGAAGGAAAGTTTTAAGACTGCGAACCAATTAGGAGACAATTGCAGTAAATAATGAAAATTTAAGATATTTGGGATATTAAGGAGTGGCAGGGGTGACTGTTGTGGTAAGCAGAAGGTTACAGAGCTGATCAGAGGCAAAGAAAACTCAATGGGGGTCTGAGTTTTCTTTCCAAGGGGAGGCAGAGCTGGGCCCAGTGCTAGAAAACAGGTTTAAGCATCAGCAGCACCAAGAGGTTGCCCAGAGAGTCCCCAGCAAGAAAAATGAAGGGCTCAGGATAGGTAAAGAAATTCTGCCATTTGTGAGGTTACGGGAAAAGAGGAGGCCATAAGGGGCCTGGGAAAGGAGGACGAAGTGGTCCTAGCCATGCAGACAGAAGCAGAATCATAGAGAATTCCCTGGCCATGCAGTGGTTAAGACTCAGGACTTTCACTGCTGGGATCCGGGTTTGATCCCTAGCCAGGGAACTTTGTTGTTTAATCACTAAGTCATGTCCAACTCTTTGCCAACCCGTGGACTGTAGCCTGCTGGGCTCCTCTGTCCGTGAGATTTCCCAGGCAAGAACACGGGAGTGGGTTGCCGTTTCCTCCTCCAGGGGATCTTCCCGACCCAGGGATGAAACCCACATCTCCTGCATTGCAGGAAGATTCTTTACCACTGAGCCACCGGGGAAGCCCCAAGAGCCCACAAAAAAGAGACAGAAATCCCGAAGCCAAGGCAGGAGGGGGCTTCCAGCAGGGAGAAAGCACAGAGCCAAGCGCCCTGAGACCACCCTGGGCAGAATGAAGGATGAGCGAGAACAGCCCTGGGTGGAGACGGAGGAAGCCCCATGGCGGGGGGGCGGAGCGCCGGAGTGAGTGGCACGGGAGACAGAGGTGATGGGAAAAGCAGGTGACCTTTTCAAACAGGTTGGTGCTACAGGGACAATACCACAGGTAAGAAGGGGGCGGGGCTGAAGGAGGGTTTCTTCAAGCAGGGAGGGGAGCGTGCGTATTTATTAGGAGATGCCAGGATAGAGGTGGGGTGCCAGGGAGAGTAGGGGTGATTGAAAGAGGTGAGGGAAGGGGAAGCACGAAACCTCCGGAGGGATTAGCCTCAGGAAGCAAGGCTAATTTGGGGGGGGCTGTCCATGGGACAGTTTCCCAGGGATAGGCTGTAACTCTGCTCCAGCTGGTGGTGAAACGTGAGAGGCAAACATTTCAAGAGAAGCTAGGCTGTTCCTTTCGAATGCATTCCCGATTTTCTGGAAATCTCCTGATTTTTCAAGTGTTTGCAACCACTTCAAATACAGTAAGCCCAAGATCTGACTGTGACCCAAATTAAGCCCCCTGCGAGCAGGATTTCCTCTTCCCACGGTTACTGCTTCCTCTCATCTCACCCTTCATGTGGGCGTCTTCCCTCTGGAGAAAGCATTTCCTTCACAGGATCCAAAAGACTTTTTCCGAGACTCCAGTGGATCTCACCAGTAGATACTAACCCTGAAGGTCTAAGTCTTGGGTGTCTGCCCCACTCTGAACTCCAAGTTCAACAGATATTGTCCTGTGTGTGTTAATCACGCAGTCGTGCCAACTCTGCAACCCCATGGACTGTAACCCACCGGGCTACTCCGTCCACGGAATTCTCCAGGCAAGAATCCTGGAGTGGGTTGCCATTTCCTTCTCCAGGGGATCTTCCCATCCCAAGGATCGAACCTGGGTCTCCCGCATTGCAGGTGGATTCTTTACCGTGTGAGCTACCAGGGACACCCAGATACTGTCCTATAACTGTGTAAACATTCCATATATGCCACAAGTGTCAACAGCTCTAAGTATCAAGAAACCCTGAGACTCCTGTGGAAGGAGTCAATTATTCCTCCAGAGTGAGTGCATCTTCCATTGACTTTTCAAACAGCTGAAAGGTGAGAGAGGACTTAAGTATCAAGAAACCCTTAGACGCCTGTGGAATTTCTAGGTCCTGGAGAGGGAGGGGCGGGGTCCCCGGTGTTCTGAACCAGCTCTCTGCTGAGTGACTTCTGGTCCAGGAAGGCTTGGTCACCTGTGGAGGCTCCCGTGAGCTTCATGTCTGGATGGAGACATCATTATTACGATTCAAGTCATCGTTCTTTCAGTCCCCGTGACCTTCTCTCACCTGTGTTTGGGGTGGAGACTGACTCTGCCTGGGCTTGGCTGGTGGCTTCCTCGGGTTTATTCTGCTCTTTGTGTTCCAGGACTGATGGCTGTGGTGGGTTCTAACAACAAGGACAAGGGTTGTTACCAGTCGCACATCAAATCATCCAACCAGTTAATGTTTCTCAAATGCATACTATATTTTTAAAAAAACAAAAACAGGTCTTCCCTGGTGGTCCAGTGGCTGAGAATCCACCTGCCAATGCAGGGGACTCATGTTGGATCCCCGGCCCGAGAAGATCCCACATGCCATGGGGCAGATAAGCCCAGGCACCACAACTCCTGTGCCCACGTACCATACCTGCTGAAGCCCACAGGCCCTTGAACCTGTGCTCCGAAACAAGAGAAACCACCGCAATGAGAAGCCCGCACACCGCAACGCAGAGCAGTCCCCACTCACCACAGATGGAGAGAGCCCACACGCAGCAGCGAAGACCCAGCGCAGTCAAAAATAAAAACAATAATAAAGTAAATAAATAATAAATTTTAAAAAATAATAGTGCATAAATAAAACCAGGGGCCCACGTTTATATCCCACTGCATCGCAGTCTAGCCCACCCCTTGCTTGGAAGCTCTATCTGTAGAAGTGATAACAGGATCTTAAGAAGGGAGCTGGCATCAGCTGAAAGACATCCTTCTGTTAAAGTCCAGTGACCCTCAAATAATGGGGACGGACAATGCCATTTCAGGTGCCTCAGGGCAGCAGACCCAGTCTCTGTCCTCTAGGATTTGGCAGTGGCAAAAGAAAAGAGATAAGGTGCAATTCAACATTGAGGAACAAGATGCTGTCAAGAGGAGAATGTGTAGAAAGGAAGGTGTGAGTTACTGTCCAATGTGCATCTCTTCTCTGTACCATGCTGAACTGGGCACCGTGGGGCAGGAGGGCTAACCAGTAGATTGGATTCCATGAAAAGAGTCCCTGAAATCTATGTGGTAGGTCTCCAATGCAGGGGACCCAGCATCTCGAAGTAGGGGTCCCATCAGGACAGAAAGCCTAGAATGAGTGCAGGATTCCCTGGGCAATGTCAGAATCCTGTCCGGCAGCAACACGGAAACCAATGTGTGGAGAACACAGTTAACGTCAATAGCTTCCATGGGCTGTTTTTCTCATGTGTTCGCTCTTTCAGTTAAATGACACAGTAAGTTCTCTACATACAAACGAGTTCCTTTCCAAGAGCACACTCACAAGTCCAACAAAGTTAGCCTAGGTACCCAACTAACACAACTGGCTATATAGTACCGGACTGTAATAGGTTTATAATACTTTTCACACAAATAATATATTTTTAAAAAACACAAAAATAAAAGTTTTAATCTTACAGTAAAGTACCTTGAAAAGAACAGTACTGCAGTATAACAGCTAGCATACAGGGGCTGGCATCGAGTGAACAGGCAAGAAGAGTTACTGACTGGAGGAGGGAGAGGACGTGGGAGGTGGTAGAGCTGAAGGACTGTCAACAATAGGAGGCGGCAAGCACACTGGCACCTTTGAAAGTTCACAGCTTGAAGGTCCCTAGTAAGGGACTCACTGTACTTGCATTTCTTTAACAACCAGTGGCATGAAAACTGAGACAGAGACCTTTAAGTAAGTTGCCCATGATCACACAGCTGGGAAGTCGTAGAGCTGGGATTTGAAACCAGGCCATGTGGTTCATGAACCCACACTCAAAACCATCAAATCATCCACTCACATTTTGCAGCATATATTAGAAAATATGAAAGGAGAAAAAAAAAAAAAAGTCCAAGGCAAAGTTACCAAGATATTGCTGTGTCCTGTTGGCAAACTTGTAGCCAAAACTAGAGTGCTTTAGAAATAACAGAATAATATTACCATTAATAAACAATCAAAAAAAGATTCTGTAGCAGTTGGACTGGATAAAGAGGTAAAAGACAAATTCGTTTTCAACTGACTTTAGGAAAGGAAATAATCAAATCATCCAGCAATGAACTTCTGATACAAATAGGAAATTAATCTGAAACCATCAAAACAAGTCACACTGCCTTAAAATCCTGTGTTCTCTCTAACAACTGTAAACCTTGGGCAGAAACCATTATTAAATTCAGCCGTACTAAATGGTGAGTCCAATTCAATCCCCAGAGATAAATATTAAGGCACTAAATGATTTTAAGCTGTATCATGTTAGTAACAGAGAACCAAGCCCAGAGAAAACTTTCAGGGAGAAAAATCCTTTCACAGCCACCATTTCAGCATTTTCCTGAATACAGGTGATGAGGAAAATGGAAGAAAGAACCCAAGATGTTGAGGTGGGCACAGGGAAGAATCATGAAATTAAATGGTGTAAAATTGTAAATGCTCTTAAAGTTTTTCTTTTTAAAAGGAACTCCTTGGGACCTCCTTGGTGGTCCTTTGGTTAAGACTCCACACTTCCACTGCAGGGGACACTGGGTTCAATCCCTGGTCAGGGAACTAAGATCCTGTACGTTTCATGGCATGGCCAAAAAAAATTTTTTAATAATAAATAAATAAAAGGGACTCCTCTGTGGAAAACATTGGACTAGATGACCTGTGAGCTTGGGAAAGCCTAAGACAAGGTCCAGCCAGTGATACAGCTTCTGATGAACCAGAAGATAGGCCTGATATCATCTAGGCCAAGCAAGGGACAAGCTAACGACTTCTGCTGATGTGTCCGGGGCTGATCAAAGGAGAAACTTCTAGAGGCCAGGCTGAGAATGCACTGCTGTGTCAGACCAGACAACCAGCCTCGTCATTCCAGGACATGACCACTGTGTGGCAGGAAAGGATGTGGAGGAAGGGCAGGCTGTGACCGAAGAACTTGCTGGAGCCGCTCCAGAGAAGAGAGGATACGCGGTGCGGGGGAGGGGAGCCATTCCACAGGGGGCCTCCAAGACCCCAGACGCTGGTTTTTAACATGGATAAGACTGTAGAGAACTGTGTGGAGAAAACTGATATATAACTATATTCCCAAGCAAAAGAGTAGAGATCTCCTTACTCACTCAGTGTAAAATAGTAACCAAGCACATAGCAGTTAAATAGTGCTATTACTATACATGTGATTATGTTACTAATGTGAATCACTCACAATTTCCTGGCCAAGAAGACTGAACTGAAATATTTATTCTAACAATGAGATCATGTTTTTTTTTTTTTTTGACCAACAGATTGGTGAAAAATAACAGAGCTCAATAAAAATCAATAAGGATATAGAGAAAGCATGGGCTTTTACACCAGAATGTGCAAGAATACAAGTCTTTCGGGAGGGTGATTGGGAGCAGCTATTAAAATGCTACATGCACGTGTTCCTTTGCTCAGCAATTTCACCGCTAGTCAAGTAAAATCCTTCTATGTGTGCTCAAAATGGCACGTGCCAGGCTGTTTGTAGACATGGGAAATGACATACGATATACACTCCTTCATTTGGGCCATGCAATAATTCACAACAGTGAAGGAGAATGATACCGATCTGTCTCTACCTACACAGAACATCTCCAAAACATCTCGTTAAGGCAGAAAAAAAAATATATTGCAAGACAATATGGTATGGTCTTATTTATGATTTCTTTTAACGCACCAAACTGTGAACATCTGGATTATTGAACAGATATGTCAAAAAACTTCAAGTAATGTCTGCAAAGGGGCCACGCCAAGGTGATGACAGTGGTCAGCACTACAGAGGACTGTGCAAATGGGTTTGAGACAAGGAGAACATCCCTTGTTTAAGATTTTTACAAAAATTAATTGCTACACAGCATAATTAAAAATTAAGTCTTTGGAAATGTTAGCTCTAAAAATGTCTACCTGTCCACCCAGTGTCCATCGAGAGGGTGATTATTCCAACAAGAGGATGGTCATTCAACAGATATTTATTGAGTACCCTGCTACAGGGCTAGGCACTGTTCTAGGCTCTGAGGAATCTTCAAAATATCTGACTTCAGGGGACTTTCCTGGTGGTCTAATGGTCCCCTTCCAATGCAGGGGACATAGGTTCAATCCCTAGTCAGGGAACTAAGATCCCACATGCCACAGGGTAACTAAACCCATGACCATCACAAGAGAAGTCCATGCACTGCAACAAAGACCCAATGCAGTGGCTAACATATCTATTAGTTATATACATATATGCCTTCATGAAGTTTACATTATAGAGGAGCTTATGGCATCATCTCCTTTGTCGGCGGCAGAGGGGTCTCTAGGAGAGAGGCAGGGGTTGATAAAATATGCCCAAGTCAGGGTCAGCTCTTTGAGGCCAGGGAAAGAGGAAAAGGTGTCTGCAGCTGGTCAGCTGCAATGCCACCACCCAGGCCTCATGGAGGGTTAAGAGCAAACTACAGAGGGAAGAAAGGGGACAGCCAAGTCTGGTCTGACTTAGGAGCTCCTGGGTGCTCAAGGCCACCAAGGAGAGTTCCCTTCCTGCAGCACAGGGCCACTTAAGAATGACGATGGC
This sequence comes from Oryx dammah, assembly GCF_014754425.2. Classification (NCBI taxonomy): domain Eukaryota; kingdom Metazoa; phylum Chordata; class Mammalia; order Artiodactyla; family Bovidae; genus Oryx; species Oryx dammah. Next base: position 39,380,488 of record NW_024070199.1, read on the forward strand.
TGAGAGCCAGCAGGAAGGGGGACAAGAGACAGACAGGAAGAGGACAGTGAGTGGAAGGAAATGAGATTAGAGGAGAGCTCGAGGAGGAGCTGCTGGTGCTCTGCCTTGGCCAAAAGCGGGGAGACCATCTCTTTCTTCGTGTGTCATCTGTCACCAGAGCAAGACCCAGCCACCCCGACTGTGCAGGAGGCATGAGAGAACCTGCCTGTCCCCAGCATCCTCACTTCCCCTCCCTCCACTCCTCTGTCCCCACCCCAGGCCACCTGGCTTCCCTTTGTTTCCTGTCTAATGGTATAGGGAACAGGGTAGGTGAAGTGACTCCAGAGAGACCCAACATGAAAAAGTAGAACTGAGATTAAGCTTAACGGAGTCATCATTTTGCAGTATATACATAGATCAAATCATTCTTTCGTACACCTAAAACTAACACAGCATTATATACCGATCGCATCTCAATAAAGCTGGAAAAAGTAAAAACGGAACTGAATTTGCGGTTTACGCAAGAGATTGTGCTGTGCTTGGTCGCCCAGTGGTGTCTGACTCTTTGCGACCCCGTGGACTGCAGCCCGCCAGGCTCCTCTGTCCATGGGGACTCTCCAGGCAAGAATACTGGAGTGGGATGCCATGCCTTCCTCCAGGGGATCTTCCCAACCCAGGGATCAAACCCAGGTCTCCTGCATTTCAGGCAGATTCTTTATCAGCTGAGCTACCCAGGAAGCCTATGCAAGAGATTAAATATACAGTTTAAGGGGAAAGACTTAAGGAAAGTTACAGGGAAAGGGGAAAGTTAAGGGAATCCTGTATCCCAGACCAACCCATATTCACAGAAGGATGGCAAGGAGGGGGCCCCACGATACAAACAAAGGAATGACTCAGTAATAGTGAAATGGCAGACATCCTTGATGAGCCAGCAAGGGAGAGATTTCAGGTTCTGGCAGCCTCTCCTGAGGCCTTCAAATCATCCCTCAGAGGCCCCAGGTTGCCCCACCTGAACCCAGCCCAGTCAACTTCCTGAGATATGAATTCACACGGGTCCTGGAAGAGGGAGGTCATGTGATTGGCCTGGAGAGTCACGTGTGCTAGTGAAGACTGGCTCTGCTAACGATCAGGGACAGGTCCGAACCTGTTCTTCCCAAACCTACGTGCTGTCCCTCAGAGAGCCGGACAGGGAGACGCACAGGGCGGGTTGAGCAGCTTTGCAGAGTTCTGAAGATCCTCATGGGTTTAAAGCTGCCATGCCCAATTGACCAGACTGGATCTCAAGTTAACAACCACCTCCACTTCATTTCTTTTCCACTTTGAACTCAGAGAATAAACCGGGAGTTTCCTGACCCACCACTTCACATAGCAAATAATCCTTTCAGTAGAGAATGGATAAACAACAAAGTCCTACTGTATAGCCCAGGGCACTATACTCAATATCCTATGATAAACCATTATGAGAAAGAATGTATCAGAATCATTTTGCTATACAGCAGAAATTAACAACATTCTTAATCAACTAAATTGAATAAATTTCTTTTTTAATTTTTAAAGTAATAATCTTTTCTTCCCACCCTCAGCTGAGAAGTCCTTCCCAGCTCACGACCCTGCTCTGTGGACAAGGAACCAGCACTGGCCACCTGGGTCAACTGCCATTTGCACAGATCTGCATGGGGCTGACAACAGTGTCTCTCTCTTAGCAACTGGAGGTGGACATTACTCAAACACACAACACTGTTTTAAAATACACAATTCCCTACCACTTCCCCAAGAAATATTTGATCTCGAGGCCTCCAAATCTTCTTTTTCAGATCTACTTCTGGAAGGACTTTGCCCAAACCTGAGAAAGAAAAACACATTTGCCAAACGCCAGTCTCACTGTCTTCAAAGAAGTCTTAGAAACAAACACCCAAAAGGCGTGGCTGTCACCAAACATGCACCCCTGCTCACATGTAACTACTTCATGGCCAAGTGCCTCCTAGCAAAATACACAAGGGCTTTCTCTCAGTCTGCAACAGTCTGCACTGGCATCGGAGTCACTGTCCCTGTGTCTGTCCAGCTCAAAAAGGAGTGGGAGCCGGGTGGAGGGTGGCAGTGAGCTGCCACGGAGAGAGGGTCGGCCCCACAACAAACACAGCTTGCTTCAGAGGGCAAACGCAACTCTGCACATCCTGCTGGGGTTTCTGGTCACAGATCTCACTAGGAAGGAAGGGATGAGGGAGAAAAATGAAGGTGCTTTCTTTGTATTACTCCCTTAATAAAACAAATTGGTCGAGGCATCAGAATCTCATCCAAAAGATGTATTTTTTTAGATTAATAAAAACAAAGTAATCAATTGGGAACAGAACAGTCAAAAGTCATATTCCCAGTCTTAAGTGACATTTCAGATACCAGTCACAGGAACTGGAACAAACTGATCAGATTTGGGGAGTCCTCTCCTACCCGTTACCCCAGCTTTCTTCCCCACCCTCTTCCTCAACTGCAATTCTTGGCCATTAAGTACCTGTTGTGGGAACTTCCCTGACAGTCCAGTGGTTAAGACTCTGAGCTTCCATTGTTTCCACTGCAGGGGACACGGGTTCAATCCCCGGTCAGAGAACTAAGATCCCACATGCCATGCGGTGTAGCCAAAAAAAGAAAAAAATCTCTGGACTTCCCTGGTGGCGCAGTGGACAAGAATCTGCCTGCCAATGCAGGGGACATGGGTTTGATCCCTGGTCTGGGAGGATTCCACCTGCCTCAGAGCAACTAAGCCCGTGTGCCACAACTACTGAGCCAGCGTGTTGCAACTACTGAAGGCTGGGCGCTCTGCATCCTGGATTCCACAAGAGAAGCCACTGCAATGAGAAGCCCATGCGCCACAATGAAGAGTAGCCTCCACTCACTGCAACTGGAGAAAGCCCAAGTGCAGCAATGAAGGCCCTGGGCAGCCAACAGTTAAATAGATATTTTTTAAATCTCTGCTATAATTCTGGTGGGGACCATCACCAACCTACCCCTGACTCACCTTTGTTTTCTATGAAACCCCCACAGATCTCTTCCCCACTCAGCATCCCTCTGAGGCTGCCACCCCACAGGTTAGATCAGCTCTTCACCTTTCCAGTCTCTAATTTTTTAAAAAAATTTAACTGAAGTATAGTTGATTTATAACATGTTAGTTTCACATGTATAGCTAAGTGATTTAGTTATATATATATATATGTAGATGTATATATATATATTTCAGATTATTTTACATATAGTTTATTACAAGGTTGAATCTCCAAGCTTTTGCTCTATCTCCTTTTCCACCCCTAACAAGGCCGTCCTGCACACTGGAAAAGTGTGGATTTTGAAATCTGCTGACTTTCCCTCTTTTACTGAAGTTAAGTCAGGCTCATCAGTAGCTCCAGGAGAGCAGCTGATTTGTACAACTTGTGTAATGACTTATTAGGGAATCAGTTCTGGTGTTTGCTTCTTTTGTTTGATTTTGGATTTTGTTTTGTTTGTTTTTGGTTGGTTGCTTTTCACCCAAAGTCGAAGCGAATGCCTTGGAGATCAAGAAAGTACCGGTAATGGACAGAAGGAGAATAGGAGCCCATGCTGATAAGAGGAAGTGTATTAAGTGATAAGAGAGTGATAGGGCTAATGGTGTTTCTGCCACAAGTCACATACCACGTGCCTGGCATTGTGCTGGCGATATGATGGTGAACAAGCCAACTAACTTCCTCCCACGAGGAGCTGACCGTCCAATGCAGGAGGTGGCCAGACAAGCAACCAGTTACTGATGATCTAATACAAATTGTGCTGAGAACAGGAAAGTACAGAGCAACATGGGCACACAGACCATAAGAGGATGTGGGGTGGAGGGGCCTTTGTGTGTTCGGGGAAGAAGACTTCTAGGAGGAAATTCCCTAAGCTGAAACTCGAAGCATTGAGGAAGAGAAGTCTTTGAAAGCCAAGAGGTTAGAGTGAGCAGGGGATGAAAGAGCTGGGTGTGGCTGGAGAGGCTGGCCAGAGGCTGCCTCGGAGGACAATGACCAGAGTCAAAAGTCGGGGAGCACTGGAGCACTCCCCGGGGCCTTGGGTGGAGCAGGAAAGGCTGAGCCACACCCGGAGCCCCCTCCACGACCTTTTCTTCCCTGTGTGAACCCACATGCTGTCTCAATAAAGCATCCCTCACCAAACACCCGTGAACACAAAACAACCAAGAGGCCAATCCAAGTCAGAGCAAAGCGAATGGGAGACACGCCCCACTCCCAGTGTTTTTTCCTGAACTTATTTTGGCCTCCAAAAAAGTCCTATCAAAGGTTCTCTGTGATCACATAACAAGAACAGGGCAAGCAGCCTTCAAGGGACACACAGAATCCAACAGTTTCCCCTTTAAAAAATGCAAAACACCAAAAGTGTGTGTGAGCCCAACGTGCAGTGAGGGCCATTTCCCTGGGTTGCTGGCAAGGTTTGGAATCACCATCAAGTGGCAAGAACCCTGTTAGTCCAAGATGTTTATTTCCTTTTGGTAAACAGTATGTGTAATTTCCCATTTTTAGGGACAATAATTACTTCAAACAAAGGGCAGTTCCCAAAAACAGTATTTAGAGGGACTGGGTTCTCCTCCATAAGAGGATTGCAGCTTAGTTTTTTTTTTTTTTTTTCTTTAATTAAAAAAAGCAATAAATTTTTAAAGCCCTTAGCTAAAAGCATTCATTTGTCTCTTAGATACTATTCAAGAAAACAAGTAACTTTTGGAATACAGAGTGTTAGAATAGAGGAAGGGAAGCAAAAAGCCACCTCCTCCCCTCCAGTCCTCCTGGACCACCAACTCTAACCCCAGCCTTACATGGCGCTGGCAGTACTCACCTGGCACGCCTCCCTCCTGCAGTTAAATTCCTAGAATTTATTTTCTAGGAATTTAGACAATCCACACCGGCTGCCTCCACACTCTCACTTGACCTCCCTAATCTGCCTGAAGGGCCCACTTGAAATTCAAGTTGTAAGCGAACTTGCACTCTTACAAGCAGAAAAGGCCCCTGGCATTATCCTCTCCTCCCTGCTCACATTCCAGCCCTCCCCACTGCCTGCCCACTAAGCCAGAGATTGGAGGCCAGGATCCAGCCCTGTACCCTGGAGGAGACCACACCCCCAGATAAAACCCACTGGGCACTGGCTGGAAAGCCAGAGGTAGTCAAAAGCCTTCTCCCTCACCTGGGTTGGAGTGGGGCACCTTAAGACAAGCAGGGGATGGGAATCCTTGGTGGTCTAGTGGTTACATAGTGAATGCAACCATAAAATTAAAAGACGCTTGCTCCCTGGAAAAAAACTATGACAAACCTAGGAAGCATATTAAAAAGCAGAGACATCAATTTGCCGACACAGGTCCCTATAATAAAAGCTATGGTTCTTCCAGGAGTCACGTAAGGATGTGAGAGTTGGACCATAAAGAAGGCTGAGCAATGAAGAATTGATGCTTTCGAACTGTGGTGCTGGAGAAGACTCTTGAGAGTCCCCTGGACTGCAAGGAGATCAAACCAGTCAATCCTAAAGGAAATCAACCTTGAATTATTCACTGAAAGGACTGATGCTGAAGCTGAAGCTCCAATACTTTGGCCACTTGATGTGAAGAGCTGACTCACTGGAAAAGACCCTGATGCTGGGAAAGATTAAGGGCAGAAGAAGAAGAGGGGGACAGAGGATAAGATAAGTTGGATGGCATCACCGACTCAACCAACATGAGTCTGAGCAATCTCCAGGAGATAGTGAAGGACAGGAAAGCCTGGCATGCTGCAGTCCATGGGGTCGCAAAGAGTCGGACAGGACTGATCGACTGAATAACAACAACCAGTGTTTAAGATTCTGAGCTTCCACTGGTCAGGGCCCCACAAGCCATGGAGTGTGGTCAAACAAAACAAAAAAGGCAGCAGGCAGGGGTCAAATTCCAGGTTACAGGCGAGAAGCCATGTCAGGCCCCTGGGGGAGAAAGTAAGGCGGGCACCCGGGCACCTACTCACGTTGTTTGTGAGGCTTTGCTAAGAGGCTCTCCTCTCCCAAAATACTCAGAGCTGACCTGCCCAAAGCCCTGAAATAACCACCAAGACGGACCCACCCCTCAGGGCCCCAAAGTCCTCTTTTTACATGTAAATATTTCGAAGTATTAACCTACAGGGTCCTGGCTCTCCGCAGCGCTAGAGTTTCTCAGAGCACAAAGCTGTCGATTGACTATGGGAAAAGCCTGTGTCCCCGCAAGGCTTCGGGTTTAGGGACCCGCCAGGGAGAGGGGGTTAGCCCCTGCGGCCACGCCCTTCCTGGGAATTGTTTACCTGGCCTCCAGCAACTTTCCGAAGCCTCCCCACCCCCTGCTTTCTTCCCCACCTCTTCCCTGCCCGCGGTGCCCCGCGCCCGACCCTCCTCATCCAAAGCTAGGTTGGGGGCTCACAGCAGCCCAGAAGTGGCTAAAAATCTGCCTGGCAACGAGTCACGGGGACAGGATGCAGCCTGGCGATTGGCTGCTCCGCCGAAGGGGGCGTGGCGTCAGAGGCTCCCTAGAAACTGCCCTCCGCCCTCCTCTCGGGTGCCTCACTCCCTCGCTGCCTCTCGTTTCTCCCGGACCGCGGGTCTCGGCGTTGTTCTCTCACTCCTTGGACACTAGCGGCCTCATGATGACATTATGGGGAGCTTAGGGGTGTCATCTAGTTTCTGGTTGGAGTGGAAGAACCTGACGTTGCAAGGGTGGTGTTTCATTTAGGTCGTAAATTCATTTGAGGCGCTACGAGGGACTTAGAGACAAGGGGAGCAGGGCTAAAATCCCCTCAAAGCCCTTTGGCACAGTCCCTGCTCCCTGTAAAGCCTCTCTTCTTTCCTTCCGTCACCACGCCCTGTCACGTTCCCAGCTGCTCATTCCAAACCTCCCCATTTTCCGCTCCCCTCTTCCTGGGGATTCGCTCCACCCCTACTGGCTTCTCCCTCCCGGCCTCCACCGCCCGCCACGCCGCCCTAGCCACCTCTGTCCTCTCCCGGGCTCGCGCTTCTATTTTCCTTATAGATTGCTTTTTGCTTCCTTCTTCCCTCGGACCCCCATAGTCTCCACAGTAAAGAGCCAGTGGTCCAACCTCAAGGAGGCTCCAGTTCCTTCCCATTCCCTTTGGGTGGGGCGCCGGTGGTGGGTGGGTGGGAGGGACTGAGCAAGTCCTTGGCTCACTCCCATGACAGATGACCATTAGTGAGTTCTCAGGCTGGGCTGAGAGGCTTCAGCCTTGGAGCCCAGGAAGCTGGCAGGAGGAATAAGGAAGACTGTCCACTTTGGGAGCCACTGCCCAGGTGGTGCAGTGGTAAAGAATCCGCCGGCCAATGCAGGGTTGGGAAGATCCTCTGGAGTGGGAAATGGCAACCCACTCCAGTATTCTTGCCTGGAAAATCCCATGGTCAAAGGAGCCTGGTGGACTACAGTCCGCCGGGTCCCAAAGAATTGGACACAGCTGAGCACATACACCCATGTCCTGCCCAAAACTACTCTCTGGAGTCCCCTCATGCTCTCAGGCCCTCCCCCAGAGATGTACCCAACATCTCTGGCCTGCATTCCCATGGCTGGGGGCAACCCTTCCACTGGAGAGGGTGGTGGAAGGGGCCTCCAGGCTGCCTGGACTGCAGGTCAGGGACAGTGGGTGGGGCCAGTTACAATGCAAACACTTTGATTGTGGACTCTCCCTTGTTTATTATCATCCAGAAGAGTGAATACTCTGAATACTCCAAAGGGGAAAAGACCTAGGGTAATAATGGGTGGGAGGGGTTGGCAGCTGCTGAGGAGGCTGAACCCAGACCAAGAGTTCACTTTTTTTGAAGCCTGGAGCCTCCTCTGACTCCCTAGATGAATAAGAGCCTTTTCTGGGCTGGACCAGAAACCAGCCAAGCTGCCCCAAGTTCTCCAGTTTCTGCCACTTACTAGCTGTGTGACCCTGAAAATAATTGCTTAACCTCTCTGAGCCTCAGTTTCGATGTGAGGAAACAGTACATATACAATGCCTAACACAAAGTAAGTATTCCATAGAAATGGCGGACACTTCCAGTATTTGCTATATGCCAAGCACCTTATATGTGTCAACTCACATCATCCTCACAAGAAAGGTATGAGAGAGATAACATATCATTGCCATTTTATAGATAAGAGAACTGAGGCACAGAGAGTTGCAGTAATTTGCCCAAGATCACACAGCTAGGAAGCAGAAGAACTGAGAGCGATCATTATCATCTTTATTATTATTCCTCTACTAGGCTGCAGGTCCCTTTGAAGAAAAGGGCTTTGCACACAATATTTAGGTGACTCAGAGATAAAGAACCCGCCTGCAGTGCAGGAGCTGCTGGAGAGCAGGGTTCAGCCCCTGGGTCAGGAAGATCCCTTGGAAGAGAACATGCCAACCACTCTAGTATTCTTGCCTGGGAAATCCCATGGACAGAGGCGCCTGGCGGGCTGCAGTCCAGGAGGTCACAAAGAATAGACCTGAAGCAACTTAGCACACACATTTCAGTTCTGAAAAGGTCAAGACCCTACAAATTTTGAAAGACAGCTGTCATTTCCTAAAACCTCCTCAGAAAAAAAATTAATTCCCAACTTCCTCAGAGAAGCAGCAATGGCATCACAGGAAAGGGGGGAATTTTTTTTTTTAAATCAGGATGCCTAGACTGACCTAGAGAGAGTCACATTTTCCAGCTGTAAGAGGTGAGACAGATTACTTCACTTCTCTGAACCTCAGCTTTCTGTAGCCTTCTTTCGGGGGGGCTAGGGGACTTCCCTGGTGGCTCAGACAGTAAAAAAATCTGCCTGCAATGTGCGAGACCTGGGTTCGATCCCTGGGTTGGGAAGATCCCCTGGAAGAGGGTATGGCAACCTACTCCAGTATTCTTGCCTGAAGAATCCGCATGGACAGAGGAGCCTGGCGGGCTGCAGTCCATGCAGTCGCAAAGGGTAATGACTGGAGCGACTAAGCACAGGGAGAAGCCAGCATGAAATCTCAGGAGAGGGGTACTTTGTGGGCCAGCAGGCCCCCTGTCCCTAGAGAGGGTCTTTTCATCCTTAACTCTTTCTGATCCTTGGCCTCACTGCTGGCAAATTTTTCCATGAAGGCCAGGCCTCAAGTTTGTGGCAGAAAACAACAGAGGGTTTCAAAGGGAACTGAAATCACCATGCTCAGCAGAATGTTCCCCATACATGTGCTTCGGCCCATGCAGGGCAGCGCCTCTGCTGGGATCGGTCAGCCCTGGGAATCAAATGCCTGACACCCAGCCATTCAGAAGCTGGTAAACACTCTGGCATTCCCACCCCATGGCAAGCATTCATGCACCGAATTCTTTGTCCTTGGGAGGACGGACAGAGAGCTGCTCTGTGCTGCAGAGCCCAAAGCCAGAACTCCGGTTTCCAAACCCCAGCTGGAGAGTACAGGCCACCAGCTCTTTCAAGTGTGCTTGCAAAATAAACTTGCCCAAACTTAGACATCTTTCTTGAAAACTTGGGTTTACTTGTTAATTCCAAAGGGGAAAAAAAGCACGGTACTGTTACAATGGAGAAACTAGGCAATCTCCTCCTTCATCAAGGGACCCAAGTCCTGAGGGTCCTGAGCGGGGACCTCACTCCACTTCTGTGCGCTCCCTGCCCCAAAAGGCAAAACCTGAACCAAAACGTGAAGAAATGTCCTCAGACAAACCCACACTGGGGACGTTTCTGCAAAACAACTGGCCCCTTACACTTCGAAAATCAGTGTCCAAATGATAACCAAAAGAGGAGGAACTGTTCCAGGTTGAAGAAACTAAAGAGACCATGGCAATTATATGTCATGTGGGATCATGGATAGTTGGGGCCTCAATGGGAAAATAGACATTGCTGGAAGGAAATTGTAATCATTAAGGCAACTGGCAAAATTTAAACATGGGCAATATGTCAGATAATAGTAGCAATGTTTAGTTTCCCAAATTTGGCTCTGATACTGTTATGTAAGAGAATGTCCATACATGCTGAAGGGCTTAGGAATCAAGGGTCATGGTGTTTGCAATTCACTTTCAAATGAGTCAGCAGATACAATGACAATTATAACATCTAAAGAGAGAGCGAGATTAAAACCAATAATGTGAAACTGGGAAATTAAGTGAAAGTTATATGGATATATTTGTGTGTGTGTGTGGCTGCACGGTGGCATATGGGATCTTTAGTTCCCCCAACCAGGAATCAAACCCATGCCCCCTGCAGTGGAAGCCCAGAATCTTAACCACTGGACGGCCAGGGAAGTCTCAGTTATATGGATATTCACTGTGTCATTCTTGCAATTTCTGTATAGGTATAAAGTGAATAAATCCACTAAAAAAAATCCGTCACATGCTTAGCTGCACCTCTCACATCACAGCTAAAGCACAGAGAGCTAAGATGGGACTCAAGAAACGAGACACATGTGCCAGCGACATGCAGTCTTGAGGGTGCAGTACTTTGGCTTTGAGACACTGGAAACATAGCAGTATTTCAACAGTGCTGTTGCTCAAAACATTTGAGGAAATTTACCGGCCACATGGGAAAATTAGTTGCACTACATTGTAATCATGCTTTGCTTTTGACCCCAAACAGCTCTATCCACATAATTAACCAGCCTTGCTTCTGTAAAGATCAGAGACTCTTGGAACTGGCAAGGGCCTTAGAGAATATATGCCCTATCCACGTTACAAATAAGGAAACAGAGGCTCCAAGGGGCGGTGGGGGGGCTTCATTTCTTCAGGGTCATGGGGAATCCCACTGACTCTCAAGCCCAGTGCTCTTTTCAGGATTCTGTCCTAGGAGCCCTGGAGTATCTTCCAGGCCCTTTGGCTATTTGCAGCCCTCAAGAGAGGAACATTTGTACTTCTCCAAGGAAACTGGTATTTTTTTAATGTACAAGTGATGTTGAGAGCAGTTCCTAAAGAGAGAGGACTAAAACATTCTTAACAGTAAAATTTTCACAGAAGTGCAGCGTCTCCCAAATATAACTGTGTGTGCTCAAAACATGGAGAAGGAAATGGCAACCCACTCCAGTGTTCTTGCCTGGAGAATCCCAGGGACGGGGGAGCCTGGTAGGCTGCCGTCTATGGGGTCGCACAGAGTCGGACACGACTGAAGCGATGCAGCAGCAGCAGCAGCAGCTCAAAACAAAAATGGTCATAGTATTTTATGATCATATCTTAGATGTATCCCACATAATTGTGGCTATTCAAAGAAATCTCAATATCTAGAAAGTCAAACTCGCCAAACAGAAAAAATGAGGACAAAGACATTGTCCTGGTTCTCTATCTGGCCCTCCACCCTCAGACCCTTTCTCCCTGCGTCTCTGCCTCGCTCTGTGCCTCCAGGAGGCTGATCGCTCTACCTGTGACACTGGGCTCCCTTGCCCTCCAGCACGAGCAACCACCAGGGGGAAAACTCAGGGTGTTTCTTCCTGCTTCTCACGGCAGGCAGTTCTGGCAGATGCTGTGGTCCTGCGTGGCTGGATTCCAGGAACACCATCTCTTCCCGGGGCCCTTCAGGTCCAGGGGTAACCTGGGGGTTACCAGCCTCCTGCTGCCCCTGGGGGTCTCACACACCTTGTTGGCTTCTTGGTCCTGGCCCACTACTGCATAAAGAGCCCCCAGTAAAGTCTCTGTAGCTGAACTATCTTCAACTACATTTCCGGCAGGGACCCTGACACCTACAGAAATGAGTTTGAGTGGCTGAAAAATATTTACTGCCTTTTGTGAGCATGGGACGCATTTCAAAATAAATGAATTTTCCAAGTGTCCCCTGAGCCACATCCACAGTCAGTCACACAGCCTAAAGCCAGGCGCACTGACAGGCTGTAGGCCGTGGGGCTCCAACCAAGGACCCTGAGGAGCCCAGGCCTGCCCCCTCCAGGTCTCCTGAGGCCACTCCTGGCCTTGAATGCCAGCACTGGGACTGCAGAGTGTTAAGACCTCCTGGATCTGGGCCCCACAGGACTTTGGGGAATGCCTTGGACCATCCCCATCAGGGACTGAGAGAGGGCAGGGGTAAATGGTGAGAAGGTGAGAAGAACAGAGCGAAGGGGGAACTCAGAGTGGTGGGGCAGGACAAGCCAAGAAAAGTCCGCTGGGATGGGCCCTCCGCATGCTTCTCCAACCCCTGGCACCTCCTACATGCCCCCTCGTCTGTGGTCAGGGTCACTGCAGAGGGGACGGATCCCATCCTGGGGCCACTACTGCCTCCACCCTGGGCCTGATGTGGGAGGAGGGCGGCTAAGAAGTTTCTCACCTTTTATTGGCCCATTGCCACGTTCATCATCCATCTGACCCACCAGCCCTGACTGTCCCAGCCAATAAGATCTCGCCCTGAAAGTCCAGGCCCCATGTGATATCACCCATATCATCCCTGATAGAAGCCTCCCTTACAAGTGTGTATATCTCCAGTGTTCAGAGCAGACCAGTGTCCCACATCCATCATAGCATTAGGTCTGTGGAGGTTGACAGAGGAGGATTCTGAGACCAGGTGGGGCTGGGACAGCATCTAACCACATAATGCTCAAAAACTACTTGTTGAGTGAATGAACAATGAGGGCCATCCTAGCCTACATTACCCTTTCCTCAAGTGAAAACAAAAATTTTTTAATTGCTATATTATTAGACAACCTGCTTAGTTCTGCCTAGGGGATTTTTCCAGCATCCCAGTGAGCATCCTCCTGGCTGTGTACACAAGGGCACCCCACTGTCACCCACTTAACCTCTCTCCAAACACCAGGGCCACATAGCTCAGGTAGCATGCACACTCTATCCCACCCCAACACCCATGTCAGCTTGAGAATGGAGGAAGGATTGAGAATTGAGCTTTGAGCTGTGGTTGTAAGAAGCACCCTTGTGGGATGCCCAGACCCAGTTAGAAGACAAATGCATGTAGGTGGGTGTGCACACTCTAACGTTTCAGTGTGTCTGCAAGGGCTCACACCTGCCTCTCTAGGACTCCATGACCACCCTTGTGCTCCCAATAAACACAGCTGTGACACGAATGCCACACGCTTAAATGTGGTGTCCCTGCACAGCAGACAACCAAAATACCTGAACAGACTCTGGTCCTGTGGATGCTATCCCTGTTTTAACAGGTGAGGAAACTCTTCCCCAGTTCACAAAAGCAGCTTTAAAAAAGCCACGGAGGGGAGGGATAAATTAGGAGTTTGAGATGGACAGATGTACACTATTACATATAAAATAGATAAGCAGTAAGAACCTAATGTATAGCACAGGGAACTATACTCAACATTTTGTAATAACCTATAGGGGAAAAAAATCTGAAGAAGAATACATGTATATAACCGAATCACTTTGCTGTACGCTTGAAAGTAACACGACATTGTTAACCAGCAATACTTATTAAAAAAAATAAAAAATTTAAAAGCCACAGGCAATCAAGTGCCTCCCTTATTACCTATCCTTTCCAAAACCTAGACTCACCCTTGAGCTCCAAAACCATCCCCCCAAGGACACAGACTCTGCTGGCTGAGGTGTGAATGGATGAAGCTGGCCGAGGCCCATTTGCAATCCAAGTAAGGGAGTTCACTCTGGGCAGGAGACCCCACTGCTCTGCACAGAGACTCACAGACAAACTGGCTCTGGAGAGGGTGGGAGGAGTGGGAGCTGGCATCTCCACTCCAGGGATGACTGGAGAGGAACAGAGCTGCCTCCGCTGGCGGAAAGATGGCAACTCTGAGACATGGCCACGGGGCTAAGCTTGGTTCGATCATTTCCGTCTAAGAAGGCACTGCCCTCTGCCCAGCAATGACAGACGTCAGGAACCAGTTTCTAGGAGGCTCCGCCACCCACCATGTATTGTCCACAGAACTAGAAATCAAAAGGGGCCTTTTGGACTTCCCTAGTGGTCCAGTGGTTGAGACTCTGTGCTCCCAATGTAGGGGCCACGGATCTGATCCCTGGTCGGGGGACTAAGATTCTACAATGCTGCACGGCGTAACCAAAAGGAAAAGGGTGGTGGGGACTTTTGTCAGAAGAGATTTTTCATAAAGTTTAGCCCTCAGATGGCTTAGAAGGAATCATAAAGATATGTGACATGAGATCAGCACCCTTATTTCAAATGAGAGGACACTGAGGCCCAGGATGGCAGGTAATGAGGCCAGTCAGCAAGCCCGCAGCCATCAGGAATAGCGGACAGGCCTGTGACCCATGGCCAGATACTTCTCTGTCACTCTAACAGGCCTTTTTATCCATTCACGTCTGAATCATTCCTGTATGGTATATTCCTATCTGAGGATGCCAAATTGGCGGGCAGGTCCTGAGGTTTGGGCTGCCAACATGCCCAGCCTTTCTCGATTTCTCAGCAGTGGTGCAAACAGCCTCACTGTGAGAATCGGGAAGCAAAGAATCCCTCCCACTACCCACTAATGCAACCAGCAACGCCACTCAGTGGACCCAGTCTGACCCGTCAGGACTGGGCCTGCAGCCTCCCCAGGCCTCATCCTCCCAACACAGAATGCAAAGGTACAGGATATCCAGGTTAATAAACAGCTTTATTTGCCCTTGACAGCATCAATTTTCTTACATTCTCAATTAATTTGCCTTTAAAGTGCTGGAAATTTTCTTAATCACAATAACATTTGTTAAAGGAAATCAGAACTAATATCAGGAACATGGCGATCACAAAGAAAACATTTCTCTTACAACACACAGAATGGAAGGCTCTCCTTTGGAGCGAGTGGGTGGCCTAATTTACAAAGATTCTAATTCCCTCTCCCCGTGAGCACCGAACAGGCTGGGACTGACCGCCACCCCTGGGGAAACAAAAAGCAATGATACACAGTTCTAGAAACACCCACACACCCAGCCGGGCCGGCTCCTCTCAGCCATCTTTGGGTGTTTGCTGCTTGAGTAGACCCAAGTATAGGAGAAAAAGGTCTGGCCCCCCTCTACTGCCTTCTACCCCACCCCACCCTTACTAACAAAAGCTCCCAAAAGTCATTACAATGAAAAAAGTGGGTTTCCATGACCCCAACACTAACAATGTTCAGTAAAAATGAAGATAATAAACACAAAAGCTGGCTTAGTAAACAGGAGCTCTCAGCATTCAATGCAAAAAAGAAAACAAAACAAAAAACTGAATCTGAAGGCAAATACTGCTGATTTTGCACGTGGGCTGGATGAAGAACTTGGAACCTATCTGTAAAGCTCCGGGAGGAGCCTAAAGGCGGCTGGCTTTTCAGCACTTGCCCCTGGCAGAGGCCAGATCTTTGCATTGTTGCTGAGGCTGTTGGCGTGTTTCTCTTTGGAGTTTATATACAACACACCCAAGGCTGATGGAGTTCTATACAGATATATACACACACAGAGGCCGGCTACTCTTTCTTTGTGGAAACTGTCAGCTCCACTTCGGGAAGCTGGACGCCAACCTTAGTCCCACTGTCATTGCTAGAAGAAGATGACAGTCGGGACTTCTTAGAGGATGAGGACACTCCACTCCCCTGTAACTTGCCTGCCTCATCATCGCTCCCAGTCACCTCATAATGACCTTTGCTCTTTGACCCCAATCCACCAAAGGTACCAAATTTCAGCTTGCCGTGTTTCCCTTTGACTTTCCCGCCTTCCAGCGCCACCTCCCCACCCTCGAACTCCAAAGTCCCAGTGGGGGTGGTAGGGGCAGAGTGCTCCCTTTCGTCACTGAAGGAATTTGAGCGGTGGCTTGGCTTCTTGCTTTTGAATAAAGAGAATTTGCCTTTGGGTGAAGACGTGTCTACCTCGGCCTCGCCTTCCAGGGAACCCAGACTGGCCTTGGAGCTCTTCAGGTCACCTTTGGACCCTGAAACAGACGCTTCTGGTGAGCCGGTGACGCCAGCTTTCCCTTTAGGTTTGGAGAAGGTGAACTTGGGCATCTTGATTTTGGACTTTTTAAGTTTTACGTCGGATTCTTCCCACTCGCCCTCTCCGGCACCAGACTGGACACTGGCCTCCACTTTAGGGAAGTTAATATCCACCCCCACTTCTCTGCCCACCAGCTCCCGGCCAGAGAAGGTGAACTTGGGGATCTTCATCTTGGGGAATGTTACTTTTCCAGATCCACTTTCCAAGTGACCTTGAGGCCCAGACATGCTCAGTCCAGGACCCTGAAGTCCAACCTGGCCTCCTTTGACACCTCCTTCTACCTTTGGTCCTGAGAAATGAAGTCCTCCAGCAAACGTAGGTGCATCCAGCTTGAGAGCAGAGGAGACCTGGGGTCCTTTCCACTCCCCGCCGGAACCTTTGACACTCACGTGCCCTTCTCCTAGGCTGATATCTGGGGCACTGACACCCCCTGAAACATCCACGCCTCCTTTGATTTTCGGGCCCTTCAAGCTGATACCGAAATCTGACTCAGGAGATGCCACGTTCAATGAAGGCCCTTTCACACCAATGTCGGGAGCAGCTCCATGGAAACCTATCCCTGAACCTTTCAGGTCACCTTTGATTTCAGGACCAGAAATCTGCCCGGTTGGGAGTTTCA
This sequence comes from Oryx dammah, assembly GCF_014754425.2. Classification (NCBI taxonomy): domain Eukaryota; kingdom Metazoa; phylum Chordata; class Mammalia; order Artiodactyla; family Bovidae; genus Oryx; species Oryx dammah. Next base: position 39,396,941 of record NW_024070199.1, read on the forward strand.
CATTCACACCTGGCAGCGCTACATCACATCCAGATGACTTCATTCCAGGCATTTGGAGGTTTCCTTCCAGGCCTTGAACACTGATGCCCGGAAGACCAACCGTGGGGCCTTTCATCTCACCACTGGCCCCGAGGCTGCCTTTTATTTTTGGTCCTTCCAAGTTCAAGTCCACATCTGGCGCTGAGATTTGAGGGCCAGAGATCTGAGGCCCTTTCAGGTTCAGGCCTCCGAGGTTCACGTCCATGCCAGGCCCCTTGAGTTCTCCAGTCACCTGTGGCCCCTTGACGTTGATGTCCACGTCAGACCCTGGAGAGGAGATGCCAAACTGGGGCAGCTTCATCTTGGGAAGTTTAATACCACCCTCAGGTGCCTCCAAGCTTAGATCAGGAGCACCGACTGATACTGAGGGACCCTTGATGTCACCAGAGAAGGCCAGATCGCCCTGCAGGCTTGGTCCTTTCAGGGTCACATCCGGCACACCGATGTCAAGGGCTGCTGTGGCACTGATTCCAGGCACCTTCACTCCGTCACCTTCTACCTTCACCTTTCCACCAGCACCTCTGAGGTCAAGCCCGGGGGCATGCACCGTCATGCTGGGAACAGATACATCCAGATCTCCCTTCAAACTTGGTCCTTTCAAGTTCAGGTCAAGGTCAGGTCCAGAGATTTTCGGCGTAGAGAGGTTCACTGATGGCAAGTCTACTTTTGGCCCCTTGAGAGACACATCAGGCCCTTCAAGCTTGACATCTGGTGCGCTCAAGCCTCCTTCAAGAGAGGGTAGCTGGACCTCAGCTCCCCCACCGTCCACTTTCACACCGGGGATGCCGATCTTGGGCATCGAAAACTTAGGGAACTTAATTTTCGATTCCGGACCTTGCAGATCTCCATCTGGTCCTTGCAGCCCCACACTGGGGACATCACCCTTTATCTTTGGTCCTTTCATGCTCACATTCACATCAGGGATGGATACTTGAGGGGCAGAAATGCCGAATGATGGTGCTTTGACTTTAGCATCTGGGCCTCCAATGCTGATGTCAGGCGTATCCAGGTTTGCCTGCACCCTGGGGCCTTTCAAGTCGCCCTCTATCTTTGGCCCTGAGACATCGACACCTGGTGCCTTGATCTTGGGAGCCTTCAGCTTGATGTCAGGACCTTCCACATTAATCCCTGGTGAAGAAATATCCAGATCAGGCACCTGGATTTCACCCCCCATTTTGGGGCTAGGGAGAGATGCCTCAGCTTTAAATTTAGAAGATTTAATGTCAAATTCTACATCTGGGAAGTACATTTTCCCAAACATAGGTTTCTTGGTCTTGGGAGATTTCACGTCAACTTTCAGTGAGGCGTCAGGCCCCGCAACACTGACATCTATGTCAGGAGACTTGAGACTGGCATCAATTTCACCCCCAGGAGCATTCAAATCAAATCCTTGCTTCTTGGTCTTCATTTTAGGCCCACTCATGTGAATTTTTGGCATTTTAAACTTACTTTTCTTGCCCTTGCCACCAACACTAATTTCAGGAGCCTCAACATTCAGCTCTGCCTCAGGAAATGTCACATCAAGTGTAGGTGACTTGAAGTCAGCTTTGGGGCTTTTTGCCCCAAACCCAAACTTGGGTTTCTTAAATTTGGGAATTTTTACATCTGGCCCTTCAATGTTAACATCTGGGCTCTCCACGTGTACATCTAAGCTTGGAGCTTCTAAATCAACTTTGGGTCCCTTGAGGTCCAGTTCACCACCTTCTAATTTGGGACCAGAAATTCCAATTTTGGGTGTCTTGAGATGCAAATCAATGTCAGGAGCAGTTACTTTAGGAGCAGAAATATCCAGTGATGGCATCTTCAAACGTGGGCCACTGAGTTTGGCATCAGGGCCTTCAACATCTACACCTGGACCTTTAAGGTCTACTTCTGGGCCTTTGAAAGTCCCTTCAATCTTAGGAACAGATACATCAAAATCACCCTTGCCTAAGGATCCTTTCAAATCCAGGTCAACATCAGGCATGGAGATCTTGGGAGCTTTGATATTTATCTCTGGCATTTTGAACTTGGGGCCCTTCAGTTTTCCTTCTGGGCCTTCAATACTAATATC